>NC_058406.1:125278458-125314347 GCF_002201575.2 Neomonachus schauinslandi | reverse complement strand
ATGTGCTGCTTACTATTGTAGTAAAGTTTGCATACTCGTCTCCCTATTACCTTTTCTTGCTCTTTATCAGTTTCTTCCATTCAATTGTTAGTTTTTAAAGCGCTGATTCATAGAGCATTTTTATAAATGAAAAGTGGTCATTTTATTGCTTTATGTGTAGCAGATAGTTCTTCTGACTTGGCCATTTGTATTTTGATTTTTCACTTCAGGGCAAAACTTATTGATCTTATGCCTTATGTTGTTTTTTGTTTTGTTTTGTATAAAAAAAGGTTTTATTTATTTATTTGAGAGAGAGAGAGAGAACAAGAGGGGAAGGAGCAGAAGAACAAGCAGACACTGAGCAGGGAGCCGGATGTGGGGCTCAATCCCAGGACCCTGAGATGATGAGACATCATGACCTGAGCCAAAGTCAGCCACTTAACTGACTGAGCCACCCAGCACCCCATGCTTTCTGTTTTTTAAGTCATAAGTGAAGAGGTCTTCCCACTCTGTATAAAATATATATATACACACACACATATATATACATATATATTTATACAAACTCACATAAACATACACACAGAACTGTAACATCACTTTGTAGGATTTAAAACACAAACATACACACAATGCCTTTTGTTTTCATTGATACTGCATTTCTTTTATAGATCAATTTAGAAAAGAAAATTTGCTTCTTTGTCATTTTGGTTCTTCCTATTGGAAAATGGTATAGCTCTTTATATATTCAATCTTCTTTGTATAAATTGGATGCATTTAAAGAGTTTGGGGAGGTTTAAATTTATTCAGATATTCTTTATTTGTTCTTAAGCTTATTTCCAGGCATTTTACACATTGAGTTGCTGTTAAAAATAAGATTAAAAAAAAATAAGATTTTTCTTGCATTATCTTTTCTACCATCTGTTATTCATACATAAGAAAACTATTGATTTATATGTTAATTTTGTACTCAGAAACTTTATTGAATTCTTTAATTTGAATAATGTTTCAGATATGTGGTTGTGAAGATATCATGCTGCATTATTTGCAAATAATGAGAGTTCTTATCTCCTTTACAGTTTTTCCTCTCTTTTCTTTCTTGTGAGTTATATCAGATACTACTTCCAAAATAATATTACATCACAGTGGTGATAGTGAAATTCTTGTCCTAGTCTTAATTATCATGGAAAGACGTTTTTGGGTTGAGATAAAGTATACATTCCATGATATTAGTTTGTCTCTATTCATGTTTTACTTAGAGACTTTCCAAAAATGGAAAAAAATGCCTTTTCAGCATCTATGGAGACAGTCATATTAATAGATTTCCTAATATTGAGCCATGGTAAAAATGTGTATATGAACCTCTCTTGGACAGGTGCTATTATTCTCTTTGCTAATATTGCAGATTATTAAGTTAATATCCACAAATCTTTTCCATGTGCTACATTTTTAAATTTTATGGTCAACAGTACACTGGTGTCATTAAAAGGATTGAAAGCTGTCTTTATCCATCTTCTGCCACAGTTTACATAGCTGTTTCTCTTCTGTCATTTATAGGTTTTATATAGTCCTCTTAGCAAACTATGATTCTGATGCTTTAAGGGAGATGAGTAAGACTTTTTTGCAAACATTATTTCTGATGTAGAAATGTTGGGGTTCAGAGCCAACGGCCAAGGAAGAATTCTTGAGACGTCTTTGGTGCAAAAAGGTGGTTTTATTATAGCACAGGGACAGGACGCATGGGCAGAAAGAGCTGCACTGGGGTTGAGACAGGTGACTGGTTATATACTTTCAAGGTGGGAGGGGGTTAGGGATAGTGCAACTCTAAGGAATTTTGGAAGCAAGGCTTCCAGAACTTCGAGGGGGCTAGCTCTTGTTAGGAAAAAGTCATTTATTACTGTCTAATAAAACCCTAGTCATGAGACCCTTCAGATGTATATCGGTGGGCCATATGCTTGGAGAATGATTGCTGACATATATCTTGGGGGGTAGAGATAAAGGAAGTTTCCAAAGGAATTTTTATATGTTAAAGTAGACTTACAGGTTCCTGGGGAGTCGGGATAATGTTAAGCTGATTGCCTTTTGCCCTTAGCCAAGTATTAGCATCGAGGCAGCTGAGCTCCTAAAGGAATGTCACTCTGCCTGTTTCAAGGACTTGTCAATGGGCTGTAAGCAGAAAGGAAATTTAACTTTTCTCTTTTGCCTTTGTTTCCCACATCAATTTCCTCTTTGGAAAACTGGTCATTTTGTCAGTTTTAATCTGTTACATTTTCTTAGAAAATGATCTATTTTATCATGGTTTTCAAATTTATTTTCTTCAAGTTAAGCAAGTTTTCATTCATAATTCCTTTAATTCTTCTGCATCTCTGGTTATTTTCTCTTCTTACATTTATTTTTATACTTTTCTCCTTTTTCCTTGATTAAATTAGCTAATAATGTTCCCTTTCTATGGCTAATTATTTTTCAAAGAATTGACTCTTAGTTGAGTTAGTCCTACCATTTTTTCTGTTTTCTTATTCATTAATGTGTTCTTTACTTCTTTAATGTCTTCTTTATACTCTTTGGTTTTTATTTTTCGTCATGTTTCAAACCACTTTAATTAAATGCTTGATCCTTTAACTTTTCATCTTTCTTATTTATTAATGTGATTATTTAAGGCTTTTCTTTATAGAGCACACATAGTTCTGATTTGTTTTCATTATGGTTTTTTTCTATGTATTTTCAATTTCAGTTTTGTTTATATCTTTGATATGATCTGTTTAATTGGTAGGGTTTTTTCCCCTACATTTTAATTAATATGAGACCTCAGCCAATTTGAAGTATAAGCAGAGAATGTTATCTATATCCCAAACCATTCCAATTTACTGAGATCTCCTCTGTGACCTAATATTTGGTCAATGTGTATTAATGTTCCTTGAAAATGTGAAAAGAAGGTACCTTCTCTGTTTTTAGATTATAGAATTACATATATACACATAAATTTTATTATGTTACTTAGATCTTCTCTATCATCTTCATTTGGCTTATAAAACAAGAAGCAAGACTTCTCTTTTTTTTTTTTTTAAAGATTTTATTTATTTATTTTAGAGAGAGAATGAGATAGAGCATGAGAGGGAGGAGGGGCAGAGGGAGAAGCAGACTCCCTGCTGAGCAGGGAGCCCGATGCGGGACTCGATCCCGGGACTCCAGGATCATGACCTGAGCCGAAGGCAGTCGCTTAACCAACTGAGCCACCCAGGCGCCCAAGACTTCTCTTAATATCTTAATGTGTTCAGTTTATTTCTGTGCTATGTGTGTGTTTACAAGTTTATAATTTATTTTATTGTTTTTTAAGATTTTATTTATTTATTTGACAGAGAGAGAGCACAAACAGGGGGAGCAGCCAGCATGGGGAGAGGAAAAGCGGGCCCTCCACTGAGCAGGGAGCCCGATGCAGGGCTCGATCCCAGGACCTTGAGATCATGACCTGAGCTGAAGGCAGATGCTTAACTGACTGAGCCACCCAGGCACCCCACGAATTTATATTTTAGATGATTGGTGCATAGATATTGATGAAAGTCAGACAATCTTTATAGATTGTGCCCATTGCTATCATAAGAAGTGTTTTTATTTGTCTTGTCCAGTATTTTCACTTTGAATTCTACTTGCTTGATATGGAAATGGTGGCCACTGTTGTTTTTTTTTTTTCTCTTTGCTTCCCAAAATGCTTTTTTCATCTTTTTTACTGTCTGTTCTTCTTAGTCACTTTGTTCTAGGTGTGTCCTTGATTTATGCTTTGTGAGCTTGATGATGACCTTATAATTTGGGAGGTTTGCTTTCTGTTTTTAGAACACTTAGCAGTTACTTCTGTAAGTATAACTGAATGTAACATATTTAATATTTTATTTATTTGGGTAGTATCAACTGACTCCACTGTGAGGCCACAAGAAATTAACATATCCTACCTACTTCTTTTCAGGTCTTCTTTCCTTTTTTCTCACTGCTACCAATACAATAGTTGATGTTATTTTCTTGGTTCTTGTATAGTATTTAGCTTTATGACCTGAAAAAGACACACTTTGGTTACCTGGTTTGTCAGCTCTTAAACTGATGGATTGACTCTTGGCTATAAAGTGAATTATACTCTTCCCTAACCCTCCACACACTTCTTTAATTTTGTCCTTGTTGTGTGTATGTGTATTTCCATTCTCTTGGTTTTAGGGGTAATCTTTAAGAGATATCCAAATGGCAGAACTGTCTATATATCCCATCTTCAAAAGTGGAAATCCAAAAATAGTTTTATATCTCTGTCAAAGCAAATACATTTTAGATATTTTCCTATAGTCACCAAAGAGTTAACCAAGAATTTTAAGAAGGAATTTAGACAGAGTAAGTCCTGTACAGCACAGAAAAGAATAAGTTGAATGGTATAACTCAATTCTTACAGAATATTTTCAGTGCATAAATTTAAATTGTGTCATTAAAGTAGTTATTATGTATATAATAATGTTGCATGAAAATACTGCAAGGCAAAGATAATATTTGTGAAGTGGAATAAAAATGGTTTGTTTTAGCTTCACCTGCATAGTGCCTAATATAAACACATTTCTGTTTGCTCACTAGAAAGAATTAGTTGAATACACATTCTCTGGACAGTTTGACATACAGTCAAGGGGTACAGTCTGTACTACTTGTCTAACTATACAAACTTTTCAACTTGAGTTAAGTAGAAGAGGCAGTTTCTAATGGGCTTGTCTTTTGCATGAGAACCTCTTTATGTCTCATATAACCCCAGGAGAAAATACCACTGGGGTTACTTGGATTGGAATCAGGACCACTAGAATTGGATGTGAGTGTTATTTGCTGTGTCAGGGAAAATTCAATGTCTATTGGGTGACTGTGGCTATCACAGAAGGAATCCAGAGTCAGTTGCTTAAGAAGTCACATATGGGCAGTCCCAGGATGGACTTTTATATGCATTTAATCAGATCAGCCTACTTCTTGGTGCCCCCTGGAGTACCTAAGGTTTATAGGCAGGGTTATCATCCACCTCTCTGAGAATGTGCATCACAAGGTTATCTTTACTTCACTGTCTATTATTCATTCATGCATGTGTGACCATAAATAAAATTTCCAACTGACTATATTATGAAGTAGACATGTAACATCCCACTGGCTTTCTAACACCGCCCAAAAAAAATTCTAGATGTTTCATTACAGAGACTCAACATGCTCATAACCAGAGAGGTAGACACAGTTGTGATAACCTGCCCAGCAAGTCACAAGCTTCAACTACCTTGTTTGAAATGTTATCAATACTAATAATATTTACCAAATCACCATCCTAAGTAAGCCAGTCTCCTTCCTACATACTCACTGAACTCAGTGCTTCCAATGCAGAGATGGTTTTCAATCAATATACCCATTGTGTTAGAGTTCCTGCAACTTGGCACTCGGCCAAGGCTATGCCCAAGACATTAATTCTGTCTTCCCTCAGTGAATTCAGCCTTTCTTATAGGATGCAGGTATTTAATCACTCATGTCCACACAATACCACGGTGAGCCCTGGGAAGCATTACCACATTTCTGTTTTTATTTTGTCACTCACTCCCCTGACTGGTTTGTTTTTAGAGGTTTAACTGAGCCTTTAGCCTAAAGGCTGTTTCCTTTACACGTGTTATACAAAAGCATGTAGGAATTTCGCCGAGAGGCAGTATAATGAATGTTGAAAATGGGACGGGTTTTAGGGTCAGAGGGACTGGCTGCGTTTGAGATCTGACTCTACCACTCACTTACTGAGCAACTGAGGAAAGTTTACTTCACTTCTCAAAATCTTGTTTTTGCATCTGTAAGTGTACATACTACCCTCCAAATTAAATAACTATTTTGAAAATTAGAAATAAAGCTGTCTATCTAGTAGATTTTAAAATATAACTAGTTATTTTCTTTATGAGTACATACGCATTTAAAGCAAAAGACTCACACACACAAAACTGTCGCTTGTCTATACTATTAAGGAAAAAAAAGGAAAGGAAAAATAGTTATTACCATAAGAGAATAAGATACTCCTGGAATTTTTTGTTCTAATGTTTAAGTTAATATATTTCATAGGAAATGTTTTTCACAAATTTTGAATGACAGATGACTCAATGCAACAGTCATCTTCAAGGTTGAGGACTGTGCTGGGTGCCATGAGAAATTCAAGATGCAGTGGAAGGGCCTTGCCCTCAATGGCCATATGTTCCAATGTTGTGAGACCGTACAAGGAATGAAGGCACTATAAACACAACATCATGAAAACTACCTGAGAGGAATTGAGAGTGCTTTGCAATTTTAATGAAAGAATCCACATCTGGTTGGGGAAAAATTAGGAAGAACTTCAGAAAGGAGGAGATCTTTGAATTGGATCTAGCAAGATGGATAGGAAACCTCCATGTGGGGATAAAGAAAAGGCATTCTGGGAGAATAAAATAAAAATAAATGTAGCTGCCAGTTGTTGACATTTTCCTACATGCCAGAATTTTTAATAAATATTTTTAAACATTTAGTCCCTAAAGTCTTCCTGTGAAGTAATTATATCCTTTTAATAAAACAGAGAACCAACGCATAGAGAGGGTAAGTTACTTAAGGTGAAACAACTAGTAAATGAATTTAATCTTTCTTGTTGAATTACAATCTGTCTGATTCTAAAGTCACTCTAGGAACACCATACTAGGTAGCCTGGAGATAAGTATGGTACATAAGTATGGTATGTACCTACATACTGTAGAAATTAGGTAGTAGTTCATTTCCAAGTTAAGGCTGGAACCATGTGGTACGGTTGGATAGAAGAAAGTTTTGGTTGAAAAAATCGGATTTATTCTTAAAATGAAGAGAACTCTTGGAAGTATGAAACAACTGAAAATCTGCCTTGAATTTTAATGTGACTGTGGTGTTTAGAATAGGGACAGTGATAAAATTAAAGATAAATAATTATTTCGGAAGCTAGTGCAGTAGTTAGAGGAACTAGCTTGGAAATAAGAAATATCTAAGAATTACTGGATTATCTAAAAAACTATTGGATATAGAAACTAATTGAGTATTGTTTAAAAAGAAAAAAAGGATAAATCAAAGGTTGCTGTTGTATAATAAAGAATTTGATTGGCATTTATCCCTATTTCCTGGAAGGGAAACTCTAAATCTTTGGGATTTCTAAAGTAATAGGAGTATCTCTGTGATTCGTGAGCCTCTGGGATCACACTTGAATTTATGCAAGAGATGAGATGATTCAGCATTTGGACTACTCACCAGAAAGATCAACCAGGTAAACAGAGACTTGGGACTAGAGATTGAGTTCTGTCACAGCCAGTGATTCAGTCATGCCTCCATAATGAAATTCCAATAAAAACTCTGGATGCTGAAGCTCAGTGGGGCTTCCTAGCCACTGAACACATTGCAGGAAAGTGACATGAACTTATTCCATGAGACAGCACAGAGGCTCTGCTTTCAGAACCCTCCTGGACCTTGTCCTTTGAGTCTCTTCATTTTTTGCTGGTCGTGATTTATATAATTTACCATAAAAGTGTAATCATAAGTATAGCACTTTCCTCAGTTCCCTGAATCTTTCTAGCAAATTATAGAACCAGAGGGGGTCTTAAGAACCCTGAATTTGTATGCAGTTGGAAAGAAGTGTATGAAACCCAGGGATCCCTAAAATGTAGCTGGTGTTTGAAGTGAGGGTACTCTTGTTGGAGACCATGCAGTTTCACCTGTGGAGTCTGACACAGGTTGAACCAGGTGGTTAGTGTCAGAATTGTACTGCAGTATACCAGGTGATGACGACACAGTGGTTGCTCAGAAGTCTTGAGCCTAACTGAAAAGAAGACAATGCTAAAGATAATAGCACAAATAGAGAGATCATCTGGAATTGTACTCCAAGGTATTGAAGGTAATTAGAAGATTTCTAGAAATGGAAAGCTACAGCTTATTATTAGCATTGGCTTTCTAGGAGTTGCTTCAGCAAAATACCACAGACTGGGCCTCTTAAACAACAGGAATTTATTTTCTCACAGTCCTGGAGACGAGAAGTGTTAAGGTCAGGGTGTCAGAGAAGTGTTAAGGTCAGGGTGTCAGCGGTGTCTTAGTCTGTTCAGGTGCCACAGACTAAATGCCACAGACTCAGTGACTTATAGACAATAGAAATTTGTTTGTTACAGCTCTGGATGCTGGAAGTCCAAGATCAGGTGTCAGCATACTTGGGTTCTGCTAAACACCATCTTCTGGGCTGCAGACTGTTGACTTCTTGCCTTGTCCTCACATGGTGAAAGGAGCAAGCAAATTCTCTGGAGTGTCTTTTTTAAGGGCACTAATCAAATTCATGAGGGCTTTCATGACCAAATTTCCTCCCTGAAGCTCCACCTCCTAATATCATCACTTTGGGGGTTAGGATCTCAACATATGCATTTGGGATAGGGGGCACTTTAGGACCACAGCATAGCATTGGGATCTTCTTCTTTTCCTTGGCTTGTAGATGACCACCTTCTTGCTGTGTCTTCACATGGCTTGCCTTTTCTGTCCCATGCATCCTGGTGTTTCTTCTTGTATTTATAAGAACGAGTCCCATTGGATTAGAGACCCACCCTAACAGGGTCATTTTAATTTAATCACCTCCCTAAAGACCTTATCTCTAAATATGATTATATTCTCAGGTTCTGGGAGTTGGGACTTCAAGTTGTGTGAGACACAATTCAGTCTATAACACTGTAGTCTTGAGAATCATCCATAATATAAGGTATCGTTGAAATACCTAAATATAAGGTATTCTGTTAAAAACAGAAGATTGGAAGAAGTTGCTTAGAGAACAAATATAAAAGGGAACATAGGTAAAGGCTAATAAAATACTTGGGAATCCCATGTAACAAATTACATGAAGCCAGAAATTAGAAATCTAAGAATACTTTAAGATCAAAAGGGCAAGAATGATGACAAAATGCTCCACTATTAAATACAAGTCGTTGATGCAACTGGTTGGTTGGTTACTCAACTAGTGAGAACATATTACCGTGGCCACTGCAGCAATTACCTAAGTGTTGAGGAAAGAGGCTAACTTGGAAGGCAGCCTCCCCAAAAGTGGATAGGGATGGATACAAGGAATAGTGGGTACAAAAGAACAAAAAATGAATGACTATAAGAATATCTGTTTCATGAAGTCTTTTATTAAAAACTGGCCTCTCATCCAAACTTGGAGGGTCAGTTAACTGCCTAACTGAATATCTCTGGGGTCCTAGGCATCTAAAAATAGCTTCCTACCTACCTACATACATACAACAGCCTCCTCACCTTCCTCCAAAGGTCAAAAAAAAAAAAATCTCTCATTGATTTTGCTTGAACTCAAGAGCATTTGGGAAGAAAAAGGGGAAATAGAAATAAAATTTGTAATAGGCTGAGCATTTATGTGTATAAACAGAAGTACTACTAACTCTTTTATATTTCAGTTATAAAACTGTAGCAAATAATCTAGAAAGGAAAGATCCTTTCATTGGCTCTCTAGGTATTAAAAGGCACTGAGAAGTGAATAGTCTCTAATTCTGTACTTTCATTGAATATAGTCATTGACATGAGCACAGCAATTTAAATCAGTACTCAGTAAGTGATTAGACAGATTCAAACTCAGTTAAGAAAAATGCATGATTTAATAAGCTCTAAAGCTATAGATTTTGCTAAAGAGAACTGTAGTCAGATCATACTAGTGAGTACATGAAACCACTTTTAGTAGATTATGTTCTTCTAAAATGCTTTACAATGGTGTTTGTTTCCTGGGTGTTTTCCCCAAGCAAAACTATTGCATTTACCCTACCCTTGAACTGCTTCTATTCAGCCCACGGATACAGTCGAGGTTAATTCAGAAACAGAAAATGATGCCACAGTGCCACGCTCAGGATGAAGTTCAATATATATTTGTTCATTTTATTTTAATCAAAGGAAATAAAAGGTAACACTATACCATCGCTAACAGTATAGAATTCCTTTCCAACAAAACAAATGAATCTTGTCTGTTCCACTATACCAAAAGACCTAGCATTCTCTATGAAAATCAGAAGAATGAGGAACTAAACCTCCTGGTTACTACTCTGTTGTTTGGGTTGACACTATCCCTAGAATGTTACATGTTCATCTTTATAAACAAGAATATCATGTTGAGGCAATAACAGTGAACAGAATCTGTATTCTAAGTTAGCTGGGAGACGGGGCTCTCGTTTTCTTCTCTAACAGATAATATAATTTCCCAAAACAGTGTACACGCTTCTTAAAAAATGAGACATCTTTAGAAGGCAAATGTCTCTTCTCACTGGGTCATTTGATGCCTTTCCAAAAGCTGTAGCTCTTTGTATATTTTTATGACCTCCATATTCTGCACGTACCATGTTTATCCATGTTCTTGAATCATATTTAGTCATTTGGTCTTAAGCAATCGTGGAGGAACTGGGTGAGGATAGGAATGTTTAAAAAATTTCTCTGCTATAAATTCATGAATAATGTTTGTCGTCATGACTATTGTAACACAGTGATTTTAAAGTGAGACAGAAGCTGCTGTTTTGTTTTTGTGGAACTATTTTTCTTAGATGAAGAGATAAAACTAAGGATGAGGGATTCAAAATATGGCTCACTTTACTAAGCTGGCAAAGCACAGCATTTAAAGCAGTTTTTGGAAGAAGAATGGGGGTGGAAATACCATTAAACCACTAAAATGACAGGCATTGTATTATGTTTGTCTATACACATGTGTACTTTTCTGGTAAGAAGTCCCACATTTTGAACAGCTTCTCAAGAGAAATCTGTACTTTTAAAAATGTGACAAACAGCTGAGTTACTGACTTTTATTTCAGGGCACATTTAAAAGCACAAAAACAGTGCATTTATTTTTTGTATTTATTTAACATTTATTGAGTTCTTATCATGCCACCCCACTCCTCAGGAAACTGCAACTTAGTGGAACAGATGGTAATTATAATACTAAGGTTATATGAATGCTAAAGGATAACGTTTTTTAAAAGATAAAAAAGCATGCCTCTAAAAAATGTACCATGAACACATGTAAAAGATTTTATTAAATTCATTAATGAGGGAATCAGTGAGATGTTACAACCAGTTCAGAGCAGAATTTTCAAAAAAACAACACAACTGTAGGCAATCAGGAATGCTAAAACAAATCTATAAATCAATGCAAACTGGTTTATCCACAGGGCAATAGTCAATTGCATTCTACTAGGACCCAATATTTTTGCATTTCCCAAAAAGAATTGTTTACGATATATTTTGTCATTTTTAAAAAAAATTTATTTGAGAGAGAGAGAGCAGAGCAGGAAGGGCAGCGGGAGAGGAAGAGAGAATCTCTAGCCGACTCCACGCTGAATATGGAGCCTGGCATGGGGCTCAGTCTCACAACCCTGAGATCATCACGTTCCTGAGATCATGACCTGAGCCTCAACCAAGAGTCAGACGCTTAACTGACTGCACCACATTATGATTAGTCTTAAAGAGTTCAGAGACAGTGAAAAGCACAGATAACCTAGAATGGTACAATGTAAAGGATACCAGTGATTATCCCCTCCCCCATGCTAGATGTCTTGTTTTTTCCTGCCATGAATTTGCAGAAAAATCATGATAAAGTTTTTTTTTTTTCTTTGAGAAAAAAAGTAAGCAAGATTGGACTGAAGGAATTAAAATAAGTTCCCACGCAAATGATACATGAAAATTGAGGAATGAAAATGAGTCAGATAGGAAAAGGGAAGGTGAAGGGCCCGTAAAGCAGATTTAACAACATCTATGGCGCGAACGTTGTCATTGGGTTTGTCTGACGTCTGCACAGCTGTGTGAAGCTGCTAGATGGCAATGAAAATGTAATTTTGAGTCTTGTTTGGAACGAGCAACTTTGAGGTCCCAGTGAAGGAATTGGAATTTTTATGATTTTTCCAAAGTATTTCTGATAGTAAAAGAAGTGCACTTCAATGCTTGAGGGAGTCTGAGCGTGTACCTGGGGTTTCTCAATGAAAAAGTTGAATTTATCTAGAATCATTTGTTTGATCTTAAAATTTTATTTTATGGTTTTTAATTTGAAAACTTGAGATTATCATTTATTGAGTAACGTTTATCGTGTCTGAGGCACAAGAGGTAGACAATGTCCGGGTGCTGAATTTGGCTGAACGGACATTCCAGGAAGGCATCTCAGGCTTTGAGTCACAGACTTTCTGGGCACATGCTTTTGTTTCTGGGGATACACAGGCTTTTCCATTTGAGATTCATAACAGATATTTACAACAGGCTGCTAAGAGTATTTCTTATGGAAGTCACATGGTTAGCTTGTTTGGTTTTTGATTTTGTTTTATTTTTTGCTTGATGGAATTTACTAGCAATTCCATGAAAAGACAACTTGGATAAGCACTGATAGGAAGCAGGCTGTAGAGGCAGCTCAGAAGATAGGTTGGGAAGGCAGGGACTCAGGTGGTGGCAGCTCAAGTGCAAAGGGAAAAGCTATATTAAAGAGCTAATTAGAATTTTCTAACCAATTGGCTGCAGGGGAGAAGAGAGGAGGGGCCGATATATAGATATGTTGCTAGTGGAACCAGAGTTGGCTATTGAACAACAGGAGTTGGTGAAGGATTTACAGACACAAGTCATCTGAGAACCAAATCCTAGGTTTCTTGGGCTATTCATAGATCTTTTCTTTTATCTGTTTAGGTAGAATTTCTTTTTACCTGAGATTCACATAAGCTTTGCACTTGAACAGGGTAACAGGTTAGTTGCCTTTTTGAGACCCTAAGGGACATGAGAAGAACTTCTCTGCATGATCAAAAGGCATCATCTGCTCCATGTGCATCTGTGAATAAGTCTTCCATGATTAAGTTCTAATAAGAAAACAACATTTCCATGTTCCCACTGGGATAAAATAAAGTTCATGGTAATATTACCATTGTCGTTGAAGGGGTTAATGGGAGTGTACAAAGCCAAGCAATACTTAAACTTACCTGCCTATAAAATAAGTCTCCAATCTGGCATTGTAGCAAAGAGATCTCATAAAAAATTTCTTTTAAGTCCCTACATAACTGAGCTTTTAGAAATGCAACATAGGACTTTTCAGAGATAAGTTATATAATTACAAACAAAACTAGATATATATATAAGTATAAGACACATATATATATATATATATGTTTCATTGGATGACAGCAGGTAGAACTCAAGAGGAGAGATTCTGTGCTGAGGTAATTGTGCTGAGTACCAGAAACACACACACACACGAGTGTTTCTAGAACGAGAGGTACAGACGTGGTTTTAAGAGTGCTAGGATACAAACCCCATCCCTCTTGTATTCCAGGAGGCTGGTCTGGTTTAAAGGGCATCTGAGGGAAATTATCATAATTTCTTTAATACCGTCTGGTCCTGAACTTTCCCACAAGTCTGGTCATGGAGGCATTTCCCAAGGAGCTCTGCTTTGGGTATTTATAACCGTCTGACTTCTAGGAAAAAGCCAAGGAATTGACAGAGAAACAAAGAATACTCTCAAGACACTTAGAGATGAACCAGATTGTAATGCTGCACGTTTCTTATGACAACATAATGTATTAGAACAGAGTGGGTTTGCTTGGATAACGATCAGAAATTTGGAAAAACAATGGCTCTGTTAGCATATGCAGGCTTCACCCCACCATGGAGTCTGTTTTTCTGAGCACACAGTGGATTTAAAGCTATGGCCTGAGTGGATATTCCCAGCTCGGTTGATTTCTCATGAGCACATATATTCACATGCCCCAGACAAGATCATTTCCAGTTTTCAGCACTTGGAGTTCTGGGAAGGGAGAGCTAAATTATGTGAGAGCACTCCCAATGGGGGAGCATGTAGAGATAGTTGTTCTAGAAGCAATAAAGCGAGGGCAATAAAGGGAATGGAAGGTCAGGCAAGTTTGAGGCCTCAGACATTGTGTTCAATTAATTATAACAGAAGGGCCTTAGCACTGATTCTAGCTGAAATCTTAAGTATATAGTGGCTGGAGAGAGGGAACACAAGCAGGGGGAGTGGGAGAGGGAGAAGCAGGCTTCCCGCTGAGCAGGGAGCCTGAGGCGGGGCTCGATCCCAGGACCCTGGGATCATGACCCGAGCTGAAGGCAGACGAAGCAGCTCTTATTTTCATATAAAATATTAACACCACAAAACAACATTAGCGAGTATATTCTGGACACTGGAAATACAAAAGTGAGGACACAGACCTTTCTCTCACAGAGCTCCCAGTCTTTCCACGGATTCCTTGTGGATTGACAACAGAAATAAAACTAGAGAATATGTATAACCATAACCACTAAGGTAACTTTTCAGGGAGAAGAAGGGTGAAAGAATATCCAAGAGAAATAAGATATTCTAAATAAAATAAAAGCTTATGCAACTCTTGTTTCCAGCTGCTAATGTTTTCTCTACCAATTTTTTTTTTAAGATTTTATTTATTCATTTGAGAGAGAGAGAAAGAGAGACAGAGGGAGAGAAAGAGCAAGAGAGAGCACACAAACAGGGAGAGGCAGAGGGAGAGGGAGAAGCAGGCTCCCTGATGAGCCAGCCCGGAGCCCAATGCGGGGCTCGATCCCAGGACCTGGAGATCATGACCTGAGCGGAAGGCAGATGCTTAACTATCTGAGCCACCCAGGTGCCCCTCTCTACCAAGCTTTATCAGATTTTTCAAACTGCCACCTGCCCTTAATAAGAAACTTTTATTTTGATCATTTGGTTTCCATGGTTGATGTGAGCTGATTTATAACATTCAGCTGGCTATAAAAGCAGCGGCTACTGGATTCTCCTTAATAGCTCTACTTCCAACCCTATGCAGGAACCATTTCTAACTTCCTAGTATCAGTCTCCCCATCTGCAAAATGGGTTTAACAATACATTTACCTAATGGATATTTAAAATAAAATAAGTATCCCAAAGGTAAATATATATAAACCACAAAGAAGAATAGTTTATTCATAGTAAGCTATTAGTAAATGTCAGCAACTATTATTGCTCAGCAGGCTATTTTGGTTTCCTAAAGACTCTGGGATCCCCCTCGCCCCCGACCCCCGCTCTTTACTCCTGTCTGTGGTGTGAAGAGCTGAATCGAGCAATAGCTTATGCTTCTCACATGGGAGGGGCTGACCTAGCAACAATCCTCAGCACAGACACTGGGACTCTTTTCTCCTTCTTCCTCATCAGGTCTGGTGGGAGGCAAAGAGCTGAGTAGCGGGCATACTGTGTGCATTGGAACTTTTACTTGGGTGGGGATTTCCAAGGTCTGTACAGGAGGGTAGGTGTGAACACATGCATTTTTGTTCTCAATATGCTAGGTCTCTTGTCCAGTTGACTTTGATGCTCCGTCTGCTCATACGCTTGTCAGATTTCTCAAATCACACAGTACTTGGGAGCAGGAAGCAGCCAGAGGAGGAAGCGTGATTTTCATCCAGCCCCTTCAAAAATCTCTGTATTGTTCATAGCCCGAACAGATCGTTCATAGTGTGAACTATGAGCTTTACTAATAGTGTGGGTGAGTGAGGAATAAAAGCTCTCTTATTTGTCTACTGTCATAAAATATTTAATGGTCCCATTTAAATCTTCCTCTGGCTATGCTGTGTCCTACTTCGAGCTAGGCCTTGCAGTCTGGCGGGCAGTAAGGGGGATGTCACTGAAGGTCCAGCAGAAGCCATGGCGTATGTGTGCGCGCATGCGCGTGCGCGCGTGTGCACGTGGGTCGAAAGGAGTAGGAATAAAATATTAGAAATCAAGTTCTGGGAAGAATGGACTCAAGCTTTAGCTTAGATCAGAATCCCTAGAGGGCTTGTTAAAACAAGATCGCTGGGCTCCAACCTCAGAACTCCTGACCGCATAGGTCTGGGGTGGGGCCTCAGTGTGACTGCCCAACAAGGCCACCTAGACTGTCTCTGTTAGTCCGGGATCACGCTTTGAGAGTCACTACGTCAGAACTATTTACAATAATGGTGTGAGTGCGCAGCGAAAGTATGTGTAACCTTCTCTCTGTAATTGTAGGATCAATCCAATGGACAGCTTCGAATAGGAAAATACCATAGCCAAAATAAAAAATTCAGTGAATGGGCTCAAAAGTGGGATGGAGACAATAAAGGAAAGAATCTGTGAACTGGAAAATGGACTAGAAATTAGCCAATCTGAACAAAGAGAGAAAAATAGAAAAATTATTGAACAGTGCCACCAGGACTGACAATATTGTAACAAAAGATTAAAAAAAAAAAAATCTAACAGATCATCTGAGTCCCAGAAGAAGAAGAGAAAGTGGGCAGGGCTGAAAAAGTGGTCCAAAAATATTGGCTGAAAACCCCCCACTTTTTTTTTTACTTGATGCATTTTGGAGCTGTTATTAAGTCCATTGCCACTTAGCATTATGTCCCCTGGATGAATTGACCACTTTGTCATTAGGAAGTGTCCCTCTTTATCACTGGTGATTTTACTCCCTCTAGAAGCGACTTTGATACTAATATAACCACACCAGCATTTTTCAAATTAACGTCAGCATGACATATCTTTTTCCAACTTTTACCTTTAACCTATTTACATTTTAAATGCTCCCTTATAAGGAGCATATAGTTGGAGCATGCTTTTTGTCCAATCTGCAATCTAGTGCTTTTAAATCAGTTCTTTTGACATTTGCATTTAATGTGACTTGGATATGATTTGTACCTCTATAAATATTCCAAAACTTTGTCCTGGGACATAGTTAAGTTACTGGGAAATAGGTTGATCCTTTCAAGTCTTGCTTTTAAGCTTTAGTAAACAGAACAATAGTGCAGTCAGTTTTGTGTTAATTCTGCCCCACGATACAGGCAAAATCCTTTTGTCTACCTAATACAGTGAATTATAAGGTTTGGTACTCTGGTAGTAACAGAAAATGTTCTAAGCCATGTGGGAGCTCCAAGTATTGTTCCCTCTAATCCTCTTGAGCAGTTCGTTTCTTAATTTTGTATAGTTTCTTCACATGCATGTGCTGATCAGTACTCAGTTGATGATTTGGAGGAAATGCTCTGGAATTCTCTGGAATTTTCTCTTTCCAGTTTTCTGTCTCTGTCTTCTTCCCTGTGAACTCAAGCTTCCTCAACCTCCTTATACTGCCAGATCTGTCTCCTCAGTTCAGGGAAATGAGCAAATCCTGCCTGGGTTCTTCCCTCTTGTGCCATTGTCTGGGAACTGGAAACATTCTCCAGGTAGTAAACTGGAACAATTGTAGATTTTGCCTTATTTGTTTCCTGACTCTAAGTGAGCATTATCTTTTATTGCCTGATGTCATATACTTGGTCCACTGTTTCGTTTTGTTTTTCAGCTGGGAGGGTAAATCTGGTCCCTGTTATCCTACACTGGCTAGAAGTGGAAGTCCCATTACTCATTTTTGAATGAGTATAGTTCTATTTCTACTCTTTGTTCAGGAATAATTTACAAAGTAGCAGAAGTAATCTGTGGCTGTCAGCAATTTTAAATGAGATGTGTTTCATCATCATCATATTTTTTTTATGCTATGTCATGGAAGCACATTTGTCCTAAAGTGAACAGATTATCCAAGCAGGTTGATATAGCTCAAAATTAAGCATCCTATTTATCTTTTGCTAGACTACTGAATGTATTTTACTTACGCTCGATTGACTTTGATCAGGAGTTAGTATTTTCTATTTCTTCCTAACTTTACTTCATATCCAGACTCCTCCCATATAGGAGCCCAGATTTCAAAGAAACCTACATCCCACAGGGATGTTTATTACTTCAGTCCACCCACACTCCCTTAGGATTCTCACTTATTTTTAGAGAATTTTATACTTTATTCAAGATGTGAAGATATTCATTTATTTTGGTTCTCAGCAGCCTTCCTCAATTCATCTAAATTTCAGAATGTTTGGCAGATATTCTTCATAGAATTTGGTTTAGGAAAGTAGAATTTTTCCATCCTCACTGCAAATAAAATTTTCTTTTAATTTTTTTTTCTTTTTTTCTTTTTCTCCTTCTCTCTCTCTCCTTCTGTTCTTTTGGGATGGTTTCCACGAGGGTCATAGATTTCACAAGTACATTCATGGAAAGCCCTACCTTTGTAAATGAAGCTGTAAGTCTATCATTCCTCCAAGTCTAGAACCTCAGCCACCTTTGTTTATTTTTCATTTTATTTTGTTATGTTAATCACCATACCTTACATCATTAGTTTTTGCAGTAGTGTTCTATGATTCATTGTTTGCATATAACACCCAGTGCTCCATGCAGAACGTGCCCTCTTTAATACCCATCACCAGGCTAACCCATCCCCCCACCCCCCTCCCCTCTAGAACCCTCAGTTTGTTTCTCAGAGTCCATAGTCTCTCATGGTTCATCTCCTCCCCTGACTTCCCCCCCTTCATTCTTCTCTTCCTACTATCTTCTTCTTCTTTTTTTTTTTTTAACATATGGTGTATTATTTGTTTCAGAGGTACAGGTCTGTGTACACAATTCACAGTACTCACCATAGGGTATACCCTTCCCAATGTCAATCACCCAGCCACCCCATCCCTCCCACCCCCCACCTCTCCAGCAACCCTCAGTTTGTTTCCTGAGATTAAGAATTCCTCATATCGGTGAGATCATATGATACATGTCTTTCTCTGATCGACTTATTTTGCTTAGCATAATACACTCTAGTTCCATCCACTTTGTTGCAAATGGCAAGATTTCATTTTTTTGATGGCTGCATAACATTCCATTGTATATATATACCACATCTTCTTTGTCCATTCATCTGTTGATGGACATCTTGGCACTTTACACAGTTTGGCTATTGTGGACATTGCTGCTATAAACATCAGGGTGCACATACCCCTTCGGATCACTATATTTCTATCTTTGGGGTAAATACCCAGTAGTGCAATTGCTGGGTCATAGGGTAGCTCTATTTTCAACTTTTTGAGGAACGTCCATACTGTTTTGCAGAGTGGCTGCACCAGCTTGCATTCCCACCAACAGTGTAAGAGTGTTCCCCTTTCTCCACATCACCGCCAACATCTGTTGTTTCCTGACTTGTTCATTTTAGCCATTCTGACTGAGGTGAGGTGGTATCTCATTGAGGTTTTGATTTGGATTTCCCTGATGCCAAGCGAAGTTGAGCACTTTTTCATGTGTCTGTTGGCCATTTGGATGTCTTCTTTGGAAAATGTCTGTTCATGTCTTCTGCCCATTTCTTGATTGGATCATTTGTTCTTTGGGTGTTGAGTTTGAGAAGTTCTTTATAGATTTTGGATACTAGCCCTTTATCTGATATGTCATTTGCAAATATCTTCTCCCACTCTGTTGGTTGTCTTTTGGTTTTGTTGACTGTTTCCTTTGCTGTGCAAAAGCTTTTTATCTTGATGAAGTCCCAATAGTTCATTTTTGCCCTTGCTTCACTTGCTTTGGCAATGTTTTTAGGAAGAAGTTGCTGAGGCTGGGGTCAAAGAGGTTGCTGCCTGTGTTCTCCTCTAGGATTTTGATGGATTCCTGTCTCACATTTAGGTCTTTCATCCATTTCGTGTTTAGTTTTGGGTGTGGTGTAAGGAAATAGTCCGGTTTCATTCTTCTGCATGTGGCTGTCCAATTTTCCCAACACCATTTGTTGAAGAGACTGTCTTTTTTCCATTGGACATACTTTCCTGCTTTGTCGAAGATTAGTTGACCATAGAGTTGAGGGTCCATTTCTGGGCTCTCTATTCTGTTCCATTGATCGATGTGTCCTTTTTTGTGCCAGTACCATACTGTCTTGATGAGTACAGCTTTGTAATAGAGCTTGAAGTCTGGAATTGTGATGCCACCAGCTTTGCTTTCTTTTTCAATATTCCTCTGGTTATTTGGGGACTTTTCTGGTTCCATACAAATTTTAGGATTATTTGTTCCATTATTTTGAAAAAAGTTGATGGTATTTTGATAAGAATTGCATTAAATGTGTAGATTGCTCTAGGTAGCATTGACATCTTCACAATATTTGTTCTTCCAATCCATGAGCATGGAACGTTTTTCCATTTCTTTGTGTCTTCCTCAATTTCTTTCATGAGGATTTTATAGTTTTCTGAGTACAAATTCTCTGTCTCTTTGGTTAGATTTATTCCTAGGTATCTTATGGTTTTGGGTGCAATTGTAAATGGGATCAACTCCTTAATTTCTCTTTCTTCTGTCTTGTTGTTGGTGTATAGAAATGACACTGATTTCTGTGCATTGATTTTATATCCTGCCACTTGACTGAATTCCTGTATGAGTTCTAGCAGTTTTGGGGTGGAGTCTTTTGGGTTTTCCACATAAAGTATCATATCATCTGCAAAGAGTGACAGTTTGACTTCTTCTTTGCCGATTCAGATGCCTTTTCTTTCTTTTTGTTGTCTGATTGCTGTGGCTAGGACTTCTAGTACTATGTTGAATAGCAGTGGTGATAGTGGACATCTCTGCCCTGTTCCTGACCTTAGGGGGAAAGCTCTCAGTTTTTCCCCATTGAGAATGATATTCACTGTGGGTTTTTCATAGATGGCTTTTATGATATGGAGGTATGTACCCTCTATCCCTACACTCTGAAGAGTTTTGATCAAGAAAGGATGCTGAACTTTGTCAAATGCTTTTTCTTCATCTATTGAAAGGATCATATGGTTCTTGTTCAGTCTTTTATTAATGTGTTGTATTACATTGATTTGTGGATGTTGAACCAACCTTGCAGCCCAGGCCACTTGGTCGTGGTGAATAATCCTTTTAATGTACAATTGGATCCTATTGGCTAGTATTTTGGTGAGAATTTTTGCATCCATGTTCATCAGGGATATTGGTCTGTAATTCTCCTTTTTGATGGGGTCTTTGTCTGATTTGGGGATCAAGGTAATGGTGGCCTCATAAAATGAGTTTGGAAGTTTTCCTTCCATTTCTATTTTTTGGAACAGTTTCAGAAGAATAGGTATTAATTCTTCTTTAAATGTTCAGTAGAATTCCCCTGGGAAGCCATCTGGCCCTGGGCTCTTGTTTTTTGGGCGATTTTTGATGACTGCTTCACTTTCCTTAGTGGTTATAGGTCTGTTCAGGTTTTCTATTTCCTCCTGGTTCAGTTTTGGTAGTTGATATATCTCTAGGAATGCATCCATTTCTTCCAGGTTATCTAATTTGCTGGCATAGAGTTACTCATAATATGTTCTTATAATTGTATTTCTTTGGTGTTGGTTGTGATCTCTCCTCTTTCATTCATGATTTTATTTATTTGGGTCATTTCTCTTTTCTTTTTGATAAGTCTGGCCAGGGGTTTATCAATCTTATTAATTCTTTCAAAGAACCAGCTCCTAGTTTTATTGATCTGTTCTACTGTTCTTTTGGTTTCTATTTCATTGATTTCTGCTCTGATCTTTATTATTTCTCTTCTCCTGCTGGGTTTAGGCTTTATTTGCTGTTCTTTCTCCAGCTCCTTTAGGTGTAGGGTTAGTTTGTGTATTTGAGACCTTTATTGTTTCTTGAGAAAGGCTTGTATTGCTATATATTTTAGTCTTAGGACTGCCTCTGCTGCATCCCAAAGATTTTGAACAGCTGTGTTTTCATTTTCATTTCTGTCCATGAATTCTTTAAATTCTTCTTTAATTTCCTGGTTGACCCATTCATCCTTTAGTAGGATGCTCTTTAGCCTCCATGTTTTTGAGTTCTTTCCGACTTTCCTCTTGTGATTGAGTTCTAGTTTCAAAGCATTGTGGTCTGAAAATATGCAGGGAATGATCCCAATCTTTTGGTACTGGTTGAGACCTGATTTGTGACCTAGGATGTGATCTATTCTGGAGAATGTTCCATGGGCACTAGAGAAGAATGTGTATTCTGTTGCTTTGGGGTGGAATGTTCTGAATAGATCTGTGAAGTCCATTTGGTCCAGTGTGTCATTTCAAGTCTTTATTTCCTTGTTGATCTTTTGCTTAGATGATTTGTCCATTTCATTGAGGGGGGTGTTAAAGTCCCCCACTATTATTATATTGTTGTGGATGTGTTTCTTTGATTTTGTTATTAACTGGCTTATATAATTGGCTGCTCCCATGTTAGGGGCATAGATATTTATAATTGTTAGATCTTCTTGTTGGATAGACCCTTTAAGTATGATATAGTGTCCTTCCTCATCTCTTATTATAGGTTTTGGTTTAAAATCTAATTTGTCTGATATAAGGATTGCCACCCCAGCTTTCTTTTGGTGTCCATTAGCATGGTAAATGGTTTTCCACCCCCTCACTTTCAATCTGGAGGTGTCTTTGGGTCTAAAATGAGTCTCTTGCAGACAGCATATTGATGGGTCTTATTTTTTTATCCAATCTGATACCCTGGTCTTTTGATTGGGGCATTTAGCCCATTTACATTCAGGGTAACTATTGAAAGATATTAATTTAGTGCCATTGTATTGCCTGTAAGGTGACTGTTACTGTATATTGTCTGTCTTCCTTTCTGGTCTATGCTACTTTTAGGCTCTCTCTTTGCTTAGAGGACCCCTTTCAATATTTCTTGTAGGGCTCGTTTCGTGTTTGCAAATTCCTTTAGTTTTTGTTTGTCCTGGAAGCTTTTTACCTGTTCTTCTATTTTCAGTGACTGCCTAGCTGGATTTAGTACTCTTGGCTGCATATTTGTCTTGTTTAGTGTTCTAAATATATCATGCCAGTCTTTTCTGGCCTGCCAGGTCTCTGTGGATAGGTCTGTTGCCAATCTAATGTTTCTACCATTGTAGGTTACAGACCTCTTGTCCTGAGCTGCTTTCAAGATTTTCTCTTTGTCTCTGAGACTCATAAGTTTTACTCTTAGATGTCAGGGTGTTGACCTATTTTTATTGATTTTGAGGAGGTTCTCTGTGCCTCCTGGATTTTGATGCTTGTTTCCTTCCCCAAATTAGGGAAGTTCTCTGCTATAATTTGCTCCAGTATACCTTCTGCCCCTCGCTCTCTTTCTTCTTCTTCTGGGATCCCAATTATTCTAATATTGTTTCGTCTTATGCTATCACTTATCTCTTGAATTCTGTCCTCATGATCCAGTAGTTGTTTATCTCTCTTTTTCTCAGTTTCTTTATTCTCTATCATTTGGTCTTCTGTATCACTAATTCCCTCTTCTACCTCATTTATCCTAGCAGTTAGGGCCTCCATTTTTGATTGCACCTCATTAATAGCCTTTTTGATTTTGACTTGGTTAGATTTTAGTTCTTTTATTTCTCCAGAAAGGTTTTCTCTAATAACTTCCATGCTTTTTTCAAGCCCAGCTAGTATCTTTAAAATCATCATTCTGAACTCTAGTTCCGACATCTTACTAATGTCCGTATTGACTAGGTCCCTGGCAGTCGGTACTGCCTCTTCTTCTTTTTTTTGAGGTGAGTTTTTCTGTCTTGTCATTTTGTGCAGAGGAGAACAGGTGAGTGAGAGAACACAATGTTAACGGGCAAAAATGACCCCAGAAAAATATACACTAAACAAATCAGAAGAGACCTGAACCTAGGGGAAAAGAAAGGGAAAGAAAGAAAAAAGAAAAGGAAAAAAAAAAGAAAAATAAAAACAAACAAACAAACAAAAAACAGAATATGATCAAATATGATCAGGCTGGTGCATAGAGCGGTGCCACACACTAGATTTTGGGTGTATTTTGGTCTGTTAGAAGAAAGTGCCTCCCAAAATTTTAAAGAAAGAAAAACTTATATATGTACAAAAGTAAGGGTAAATACGATGAAGGGATGGAATATGACTATAAAGATGAACATTATAAAAGATTTTATAAAAGGAATTGATCAGATAAGAAGTTGGTTGATAAAGAAAAAAGAGGATTTTTTAAAAAAAGGAGAGAATGTGATCAGGCAGGAGACTAGAACAAAGCCATACACTAGAGGTTTAGGGTATATCTTGGTCTGTTAGAAGAAACTGTATCCCAAAATTTTAAAGAGAGAACAGCATATATATATATACCAAAAATAAGGTTAACTACTATGAAGGGATAGAATATGACTCTAAAAATGAAAAATAAAAAAGATTTTTTAAAAAAGGGATTGATGTTGGTTGAAAAAGGGAAAAAGAAAAATTAAAAAAAAAAGAAAGTTAAAAAAAAGAATTAACTTTGAAAGACTAAAGAATCATAGAAAAAAAGCCATGTATTCTATGTGCTGTATTCCCCTAGCACTGGAGTTCTGCCGTTCTCATTGATCTGTAAACTTGGTCTTGGCTGGCTGTTCTTGCTGATCTTCTGGGGGAGGGGCCTGTTGCCATGGTTCTCAGGTGTCTTTGCCGGAGGCGGAATTGCCCCACCCTTGCCGGGGGTCGGGCTAAATATTCTGCTAGGGTTTGCTCTTGGGAGCTTTTGTTCCCTGCACGCTTTCCTTACAGCTTTGGGGGACAGGAGTGAAAATGTCGGCCTCCTAATCTCCACCCTGGAGGAGCCGAGAACTCGGGGCCCCACTCCTCAGTGTGCCCCTGGAGAAAAGCAGTCAATCACTTCCAACTCCCTGGTCTCCGGCCACACTCCTCACTCAACTGGCCTGTGACTGAGCATTTCTATCTCTGGGACACAACACCGTGTGGAGTCTCCAAACCCAGCAGATGCCTGAGGTGCCCTCCCGCACCAATCCTCCCAGGGGAGGAAGGGGACTCTCCCCAGATCTGCTGCTTATTGGGTCCCTTCCAGAAAGTGGTTGCTTTTCTGTTCAGAGAGTTGCTGCTATTCTTTTCTTCAGTCTTCTGTTGAGCTCGTAGGTGTTCAGAATGGTTTGATCCCTATCTAGCTGAATTCCTGAGACCAGAGGAAATTTAGGTTTCCTACTCTGCCATCTTGCTCCTCCCCCCTCAGCCACCTTTCTAAATATGGAGAGCAAAAGCAAAGGGTGAGTTAGTCATTTAGCTGTCAATTATTTTTCAACAATTTCCCTTATGTTGATCTCTTTTCACCACCAAGAGAACACTTGTGTAGGCTTTTATCATTACTGAAGTTTTTCTTTCATGTGTTATTTTGAACTCTTCTTCTTTGAAAAGAATGTTCATATTGATTTACAATATGAGATACAGGTACAAGTCTAGATGTCACCTTTTCAATAAGGCCTGCCCTGATGACCAAACTGCCATCTGCTTTCCTGATGCTACCTAATCTCCCTTATCTTGCTCTGATTTTTTTTTTTCTTCCCTGAGAACTTACGGAAAAGCACTCTAATATATACTAGAGGCATATAATAGAATTATATACTATATTTACTCTACACTGTGTAACCTCTGATGTATGACATAGCTTCCTTTTTTTATTATGATTGTTGTCTGTCTCTCTTTGTTAGAACGTAAGCTCATAGGAACAGGGAATCTTTGTTTCGTATTGCTGTTTTTTTCAGCTAGAACAGAGCTTGACATTTAGTAGGTTTTAAGACATGTTTGTTGAATTAATAAGTAGAACTATTAAAAAACAGATAAGTGATGTACTGGAGTAAGAGAAACACATAATTGAGGGGCACTTGGGTGGTACAGTCAGTTAAGCCTCTGGCTCTAGGTTTCCCCTGAAGTTGTGATCTCAGGGTCTTGAGGTAGAGCACTGTGTTGGGCTTCAGGCTCGGAGTGGAGTCTGCTTGGGTTTCTCTCTCCCTTTCCATCTCCCCCCAACCCAGGTGCTCACACGTGCTCATTCTCTCGCAAATAAATAAATAAATCTTTAAAAAGAGAGAGAAACAAATAAGATGGAATTGCTGCATTTGCTGAGTTTCTTGGCAGAACCAAGAATGTGATGAGTTAGAAAGGTTTCTTTTGTGAAAGACTGAAAATGGTTTTTTTGTCTAGCACTAAACTCTAAAACGGTTATTACAACCATCTTATACCCTGTCTCTATGCACTGTAAAATTCATCTTTCTCATTCCTAGAGGATCATTCTTGTTAAAGTGCTACTTTATTACCAAGTATATTCTCCTGTTTGAAAACTTAAGATATATTCACATTTGCTACAAGATCAAGTTTAACTTCTTAGTGGCATTCAAAGTCATTTTTAACCTGACCCTGATTTATTCTCCATCCTTTTCACTCTATAGTTTTCTAAATATTAAACTCCAGCGTTATTTACTTACTGGTCAACTGTCAATTAAAAAAAAACTTTTTAAGAGTATTCTACATTTCCTCCTCTCTTTTATTTACATGATTCCTCTTGTCTTAGCTCAGGCTGCCATAACAAAACACCATGGACTGGGTTCCTTAAACAAGAGATGTCTATTTTCTCACAGTTCTGGAGGCTAGAAAGTCCAAAGTTAAGGTTTGACAGGGTTCAGTTTCTGGTGAGAACTCTGACTTGCAGACAGCTGCCTTCGCATTGTGTGTGTGTGTGTGTGTGTGTGTGTGTGTGTGTAAGAGATCTGGTATCTTTTTTATAACTGGAACAGTTCTATTGGATTAGGGTCCCACCCTAGGGCTTCTATATATGAATTATGGGGGAACATAGTTCAGTCCCACAGCACCTTTGTATCCATTCTGGGTTGTCCTTGATTTATCAATGTCTTTCTCTTTCTAGAGACTGCCAAATTATTCCTCAAAGTATTCCCCCAAAACAGTGTACATATCACCTATTGATTCTTTTGTCTTCCTTTGAGCTCCTATGACAGCTGTCAGAGGCATTTATTTGGAAATTAAATCATGACTACTGCATGAGATTTCTAGTGTTTTGATATTATTTATCTCTTTAACCTTTTAAGTGTTTATACCATTTCTTTGTAACTAAATTGTAAGGTTCTTGATTTCAGAGACTGTGACATTTATCTTCATATTCTACAAGCACCTAGCATGTATTTACTACATGTATATCAACTTTCATTTGTTTCATAGCTATTAATAATTTTTAAAGCACTTGGATGTATAATAACCAATTTGAATCTCATTAGATTATAGATAATTTGATTGATAGATTTGATTGATAGCCTCATTAGTTGATGGATAATAATCCTATTTCAAAAATGAAGTGAAAACTCAGAGAACCCAGGTAACTTGTCCAAAATAACACAAGTTAGCAAAAGTAGTAAGTCTAAGCTCTAAATATGACTCTTTGTACAGATCTTTTTCCAACCACATTTACTAAGTTATGTTTGGTAGGACAAGTTTCTTTAGCTGTTCCTCAAATAATGCAACCACAAAAACAAAGCAATCCTCCCACCTTAGGCAGACTGATCTTTAATAAAGGGTAGTTGAATACATGATGTGGCAGAAGTCATACTCACTTGCCTTTATATAATACCATTGAGTCATCCCTTAATGCGATGTTGGTACTGGAAGGGCTCATAGAGATTCAGAGCCACTCTAAGAGCCTGTTTGCCTACCCCTAAGCTGAGGACTCAAGGCCTCCCCTCTCCTCAGTATAAATGATCATTCATCATCTCTGAGGCCTGTATTACTATACTTTTCAGACATAAAACCTGACCCTGTTTGATTGTGCCGTATCCTTCTCATATCATTGACTGTGACAATGGGCCTTGGGCCAGGAAGGATGTTAGTAGCAAGAATCCCCTTCCAGACCCCCCAGGGGAGAGGACGTGAGTGCTCAGAACATCATGGGGCCAGAACCCCTCAATGAACAGTAGCCACTAACTCTGAAATCCTTTGAATTCCTCTCCTCTGGATTTGATCATTTTGAGAAAGGCTGCCAGACCCATGGCAAAAACTGGCATCTTTATTCCTGGCCCAGAATTTGGCTTAAAGGAGTGCTTTATACAAATAAATATACAGAAGAGGCAACCCCTTCTTAGAAAGAGATGGAAAGACTGACTTCAGAGAGAACTGGCTCTGAATCCCAGCCCTGGCCTTCACTGTAAACTTCGGCAACTTAATTTCTCCGGGTTCAGTTTCACTTTTAAAATGCAGATAATCTTTGCCTTACATGGTTGAAAGAGGATTAGAGGTAATGTACATTAAGAGACTGGAATATTGCCTCCTAGTGCTGTCACTCAGAGATGGGCTGTGAGATTCTTTCTGCTGCTTTGAGTAGCCTCAGATAGGAATGAGAAAGGTTGCAGGCTCATGGCGAATAGAACTGAAATACTAGGTCAGCTGGGATCCCCCTCCCTCAGGACTAGGGAGCACATCAGAAATCAGACCCAGTTTAACTTCAAATGGTCAACTTTCACTGCCCCAAATTAGAGACCCATTCCTTAGCTTTTTTTTTTTTTTAAGATTTTTATTTATTTATTTGACAGAGAGAGAGACAGCAAGAGAGGGAACACAAGCAGGGGGAGTGGGAGAGGGAGAAGCAGACTCCCCGCTGAGCAGGGAGCCCAATGCGGGACTCGATCCCAGGACCCCGGGATCATCACCTGAGCCGAAGGCAGACGCTTAACGACTGAGCCACCCAGGCGCCCCAGAAACCCATTCCTTAGCTTTTTAATAGTCATGCAAAAAGAGAAATAGAAACATACATCTTAATTTTCCTTGAAGCTTCCATAAACTACACGTATTAACCCAGAAAACACACGGTGTGTATATGATATCACAGGCAATGAATATGTAGGTTGCCTGGAGTCATCATGCCCCCTCCTCCTATCCCTAGTTCTCTACCCAATTTGCCCACAAGAAGACCAGGGAACCTAATATCTCCATGCATCTGCTGTAGAGACAAAGCCAGGTGTGATGTGTGAGTCGTATCCTGGGAGCGAGTTCACTGCTCTCGGCAAGGGCCTGTTATAAACATCTCTTTCTTACTGCATGGTCAGTGATGACATTGAAGCTTGGAATCAGGTGTAGTTAGGGTGTACTATATGGAAGGCATACACTACAAATTAGGGCCTTTTATTAGGGGAGATCAGGTTGTGAAATATTTACTAACACACCACCCAAGTACAACATTAACACATCTTTATCCCCTGCACTATACCAGCCTTAGGGTCTTTAACAAATGCAGGATCACACATGCAGCCTGGTTATGATTGAACTTTGATACCTGCTTAGAAGGGAAAGAATCAGTATAATATTTCACAACTTATAAAGTTATATATGTTGGATTACTGGAAGGATATTTACTTAATGGCTCTGAAAGAAAGAAAGGTTAACCCAAAAAGTCAATGTCGCTGACAGATGAGTGAAATAATAAACACAAACCCTGCAATGGTTTATACTGAGGAGGCCCACACATCACTCCAAACCTCTTTGGTCTGGCTATCAGGCTGGAAATCTCACAAACTCGAACTGGCAATGGATATTTCCAGTGTTTCTTGGGTTTGGCTCAGTGAGGGACACCACAAGCTCGGTTCACTTTCTTCTGTGGTATTGCTTTACTTCCGATTCCATAAGAGCCGTGAAGTCAAAGGATCAGGCAAACAAAACAAAGAACATGAAAAAGAAAACAGGAAGGGAATTTGACGAATGACTTTAACCCTCAACAAGGATCTGGTTTGATTTTCATGGCAAGTGTTCCCATGGAGCGTAGACCAACTCAAGCTCCCTCTGTTCCTTTTCATCCCCTCACATTCCACTCGGCAAGATTTCAACACAGAGATACAAAGTTGATGCCATGAATGTGTTGCTTTGGCTTCTGTCAGCTCAGATGAGGAGTGCTGGCAGGCAATAGTGAACCTGCTTTTGGAACCAATCAACTTGGCAGATGAAGTCCTTCAACTTGTAGTGAAAGCAAGTTTGGTGTGTTTCCCATACATCTGTGATAAGAACATACTAGACATTTTTTTTCCTCCCTAAAGATTATCTCTTCTGTTGAAATGTGACTTAAAAAATAATCAAGGGGAAATTCTATAAGCTCATTCTGCTTTTGCCAAAGATGTTCATCTCAGAGCAGGTTACATACAATAGAACAGAATAATAGGAGTAACTCAGAAAGTCATTCCCTCTCCTTCCCAATTAAAAGTTCCTTCTAGTGCAGCATTAACTTCCATCAGGAAACAAAACTCCTAAGTATTTTACCACAATTTTCAAGAAAAAAAAAAAAAAAGCCTGGATAGAGGCAGCCAGGAGCGTCAGGGAATGAGGTACCGAGTTGGGAGGTGTACCAGGATTAACCATAATCTCTTTCTTTAGAACCATCAAAGTTCAAAGCCATCTGGCTATGGCTACACATGGGATATCCTTTGCTTTCATTGCATGGCAAAGAATTTGGCCCCCTGGCCTCCAGGGAGGTACCTACCATACCTTTCAGCCATAGCCTGCCTTTGAATACAACTTTGCACAACGTTGGCCTGCCTTGAACTGTACATGTATCTGAAGTCTGTTGAAAACTCTGAATTAAAGAAATGGAGAGGACCAGGGATTCTCTAAAGACCAGAGAACCATCATAAATCTTTACTTTTAATTCCATGCTATTCAGCCTCATCAAAGGAAAAAGTGGTATAATAGGCTCTTCCAGGAGGGGGCAGGAAAGCTGGGGTCACATCTTGGTTTGTTGTTCATCTGATCACTTTCTCTATGTAGCCACGGCAATGTACTTACACACACTAATGAAGAGGAGACAAAGTATAATGGTCACATCCTTGGCTTCACACACCAGCCAACTGGGGTTCAAACCTTGGCTCCACCACTTCTTGGCATGGATCAAGTCTCCAAGCATTACATTTCATTTTTTTACTAAACATATCCAAAGAGACATATTTTGGAGACAAAATGACTCTAGGCTACAATGTTTACAATCATTGGAGGACCATGTTTCAGGACACCAGGCTAGACTCAACTGTTTATGGACATTGGAGCAATTTTCTTAACATTACAACCTGTTTCTTTTCTTGGTGCTCCCAAGAAAATCTGGCTCACCCCATCGACAAACAGCAGTATCCCTTGCAGCTTTGGCTCTTTGGTTTAATTGTATTTGTTTTTAATTAACACCCAGACTATTAATATTGCTATTAATATCTTTTTATTTGTTCTTCTCATCAGCCCGACAGAAGAAATCAGCACAATTGCCTTCTAGATATTTAAGGTGATAAGATATAGTAACCTTTCTTCCAGGGAGAAGAAACTCTTGACTGCTTCCTCAAGAAAGAGCCAAGCTTAGGAAAAGAGTTAGACACCATCGTTAGAGAAGTTTCTTAAAACCAAGTGGCTGAGACCATCTGCTCATCTCTGTACATAACTCCAGGCAAGGTGCAATGTGCTAGAAATATGCTCTGTGTAAATAAGAGCATGACACACTCTCAGAAGTTGTTTTCCAGAATCATCAAGTCTTTCCGTGACTAAACCATAAAGTCATAATAAGGTCTGGAAAGCGTACACCCCCATCTTGGAGGCGCAGAGTGCAAAGGCCTGGCCTTTGGAGTCTTGAGGTTCACAGACCTGCCCTGAAACCTGCTGCATCATCTCAGATGAGTTAACTCAAATCTCCCTTCATCTCAGTTGTCGCATCTATAAAATGAGGATAATCATAGTGCTACCTCTTAGGGCTGCTGCAAAGATTAGATGAGATGATACACAGAATGCTTAGGGAAGTAGCTGGTATGTGAGAAGGCCTCAACATATATTACTAACAAATAAATAGTATTTTTATAAAAATCTTTTTTATAAATAAAAACTTCTAAAAAAGAGAAAAGGTTTTTTTTAATGTGTAACTACAAATCTGTGTCATGAAGAAATTATAGGTACGCTTAACTTTTGCTTAAAGAGAAATGGAGCCTTCAAGTCTCTTTAATAAGCTACATCACTGTTCATAGTCCTCCAGGTTGTGGTATTTCTCAGCCTTGGCTGCATAGAAGAATCATCTGAGAAGAGTTATAAACCCTCATGCCTTAACTTCACCCCTAGTTATTCCGATTAATTGCTCTGGGATTGGATCCCAGCCCTGAGTACTTAAAAATCTCTCTCTGAGCAATCAGTAGGCACAGTTAGTTTTGAGAATGACTTGGGTTAGAAGAATGCCAAGTACAAGTTGGTCCTTATTGAGTTAAGTTGGACCTGCATGCTCCTATCTTATGTTGTTTCTGTAGTTCAGCTGCTATGGATGACTAAGCGAGTCACGATCAAGTAGGTTACTTTGCAGAACATGGCACTAAAACTGAATTCCAGTTTTCTGATATCAGATTTGTTACATTGATCATGTCTAATTGCTAGGCCCTCAGAGACTGCGAAGACCCAGATTTCCATAGCAGACATCTACATTTCTACAGTCTACATGAGTAGCAGTAATACTGTGACTATCAAAAAATAGTAATTACTGCCATTATTTGGCACTTAATCTGTTATGGACTGAACGTTTGTGTTCCCCACCCCCCAAATTCATATGTTGAAGCCTGATCTTTTGATAGCGATAGTATTTTGAGATGGGGCATTTGGGAGGTGATTAGGTTTTAATAATGCCATGATGGGCTTAGTATCCTTATAAGAAGAAGAAAAGACACCAGAACTCTTTCTCTCTTCCACAAGACTTGGTGAAAAAGTGGTCATGTGCCCACTGGGAAAAGAGCTCTCACCAGAACCAGATTACGCTGGCACGCTAACCTTGAATTCCCAGCCTCATCTAAGTGTGGCTACTACTATTCTGTAGATAAATAAGCCCCTTGGCAAAGTGATTAATAGCACTGGACTAAGGAACACTAGGATGGGACTGCTCCACACTCATGGCAAGAGCGGAGGTGTGGTCTTTAACTCCTCTAAGCCTCATTGAACTGTGGGGAAGATTAAATGAGATAATGTATACAACACACAGAAGAAGACACTGCCAAGCATTGTAACCACAGCAACAGCAACATTATTACTGTGTTGACCCTGGGAGAGGTTAGTTAGATTCCTAAATTTACACAGCTTCTGAAGAATGCAGGAGGTGTTCAAACACATACCTAACAGCAAACCACATGATCTTATCACCACAATACACTATCCTTGCCTTCCTCCTTCAACAGATGTCTGCTTGGCACAATAATACTTCTTCTAATATGAAGGCTATGTTTAAATCTGACTATCATTGGCAAAGAGTCCCTCTGTAAACTTAATTTTCCAATGACTTTTATTCCTGTCAGTAACAAGAGTTTTCCAAGGCATACAATTCCAGTTTGAGAACAAAATAAACCGAAGATAAAAATAGGGTGTCAAAAAGGTAACAGTAATGCACATGAAATTATACAATCTGTTCCATAAACCCTGGTGTCTGTGGCTAGGATCTGCCTATGGAAATGTAATATCCCCTCTGTACTTGATAAACTGTACTTGATAAACTTCATAGCCTTGGGAAGCTAACTCCCTTATTTGCCATCTGAAACTTAATTCTATCTTGAGGTTCTAGAATCACTTAAATCCAAAATCCCAGAAAGATTGAAGAGATATAATCCTAAATGAAATGACATGACTGTCTTGCATATATGTTAATGTATATAAGAGTTAAATCTGTGATACCATAAACAAACAAAAAGAATAAGTTAAGGTAAGACTTATTTTAGATGGACATTTTATTTTATGAATGCACCTAGTTACAATCTCCTTTTCTCAAAGTACAACTCGTAGTTTCTTTAAAAGGATCATGATCAGTTGTACCTGCTCTAAGCTCAGGAATGTCTACAATGTCTACTGCAAATTTTGGAGCCATCATCTTCTGCAAATAGAGAATTTGATCTAATATTATTCAAAATAAGCCAAACTATGCTGCAATAACAGACTCCTAACCTCAGGAGATTATTGTCAGACACTACCACCTCAATCCACCTCAGTCTATAACACGCAGGATCACTGCAGCAAAGAGACTGTGGAGAACTCACACCTGTGCCAAATGCTCTGGACTAGAAGCTACAATCACTTGCACTGATGGCCCATTGGTCAGAATTGATCCTATAACCCTGCTTAGCTGCATGGGGCTGGGAAATCTTCCCAAATGCCCAGGAAGAAGAGGAGAACTACATTAGGTTGAACAATACTAACCTCTATCACAGACCCCAGGAAAGATATTTCACAAGGAATTAAAACAACAAGTGTATAAAAGATGCTAAAACCTTGGTTCATAACTTACTTAAGATGTATACATATTTGTTTTCCACAGTGAAGCACACATTTCCACAGCTCAATTTAAGCCACTGACAGTATGATGTTGATGATGCTCTAAGGAATATTTCCTGTTTATTCTCATTATCTTTACCTAAAAAGTTTTGCAAAATATAGTAGTAAAATTTCTACCAGCACAGCAGTTCTCCCTTTGACTCAGAATCCAGGTGGTAAATCTTGGGCTGGTCACTCAGTGAAATGCCTGTGGTTTATAAAGGGCCCTTCAGACACAGCTGTATCTGTACTATACTGGAAAATGCAAGTCTAACCAGTGAGCTGCAAGTTCTTCCAACGACTCCTTTTTTAAACTATAGGTGGGCCATTTTCCCTGAGAAGCCATGTGCACTGCACGTCCACAAAGCCATTCACTCCCCTTGCCATTTAGCTAGGCAGTCTGTGTGACTACAGTATTTTTCAGAGAGTGGGTCATTTTACCCTGTTGTTGTGCATGTAGCACTCAGGGATTTTCAGGCACATTTTAAATGATTCCAATACTGAGGGGAGTGGCCAAATCATGGCTTCTGCTCATATCCAATGCCACTTATGTTGACTTCCCAGAGATGGGTTCTATAAACATCAAGGACTTGAAAGTGACAAGAAGCCATCATAGACATTAAAAAAAAAAATAGAACAGTGGTAAGAGAGCCAAATGCAAGTTGAAAAACCAACAAATATTTATAGTGTGGGCAAGCCACAATTTGCAGCAGGGGAACAGCTCTGTCCCTAGGACTGGGAAAGATGTTCCCTCCTCTCTCTCAAAGGAGTGCCTTTTAAGACTCTGAGTTCAGCAGCCAGCCGTGGTTATTTTCCTTAAAATCAACCAAAAACTTATGTGTGGTTAGTTTGAGGGGGAAAAAAAGGAAGGTAAAAATGTTACAGCTGGACTAATTCTTAAACTTTTCCTAAAGATTTTAGTTGTCTCTTCATCACTATTAACCAAAGGAAAAGGAGTTTTCAAAGTAGATGCCTCCACACACTGACTAGAGAGACCTCAAATTAGTAATGCCTTAGTTTTTCTTTCTAAATAAGGGAAACTCTATGTTCCTCTCTCTCTCTCTCACACACACACACACACACACACACACACACACAGCTGTTTTTCCATCCATCCACCCACAGGAAGTTTCTACAGCCTCATTAAACTAGACTACTAAAGGTTGTTCAACAAATGAGCCCATGCTTCCCCCCCCCCCCCCCCCAACCCCCCTCTGCTTACAGGAACCAGGGACCTAGAAGTGCATTGATTTTGACCTTCTACTTCCTAGAAACATTGTGTGGGCCACCCACTCTGTCCAGTGCACATAAAATCTTTGCTCTTGAAATCACTTTTCCAGTCCGTTAAGTGCTGGTGTGTTCCTGAGGCTCTTTTCTCTTTTCACTGCACCCACTCTCATTGGATGATGCCATCTACTGCCCTGATTTCTATGATGCGCTGTTTAACCATTTTTACGTTGATGGTGCTCAAAGTCTCAGATGTGTCCCAGTCTCTTTAAACTTTACATGTCCCCAACTGAACTCAACATCTTCCCCTCAATCCAAACATATGTCACTACCAGGTGTTTGGGCCAGAAACTTGACCATTATCTGTAACACTTGCCAATCCTCTTTAATCATTACCCATCTAGATTCTTCTTCTATCCATGCACTTCCTGTCTTTCATGTTGACTACTGCAACAGTGTCCTAACTGTTCTCCTGGCCTCCAGTCTTATCCCTTTATGATCCATTTTCCACAGTGAAAAGAAAGAAAGAAAGAAAGAAAGAAAGAAAGAAAGAAAGAAAGAAAGAAAGAAAGAAAGAAAGAAAGAAAGAAAGAAAGAAAGAAAGAAAGAAAGAAAGAAAGAAAGAAAGAAAGAAAGAAAGAAAGAAAGAAAGAAAGAAAGAAAGAAAGAAAGAAAGAAAGAAAGAAAGAAAGAAAGAAAGAAAGAAAGAAAGAAAGAAAGAAAGAAAGAAAGAAAGAAAGAAAGAAAGAAAGAAAGAAAGAAAGAAAGAAA
>NC_058406.1:125254049-125278358 GCF_002201575.2 Neomonachus schauinslandi | reverse complement strand
AAAGAAAGAGAAAGAAAGGTAAAGCAAAATGAGTAATGGGAGTCAAGGTGAGTGCCAGGAGATTCAGAGTTCATGTATGACATTTGAAAGAGGAGATAGAAAAGCAACCTGGAGAAATCTCCTGATTTGGGCTCTATCTTTTTAGAGGCCTTGCCCTCTGTCCTTGGACTCCAAAAGTGATTATAGCGGTTGACAAAGAAGACAGGGCAGAGACCGTGGTGTGTGTGTGTGTGTGTGGCCAACATTGATGAAGATTGTCTTGACCAAATTCTAGCCTGGTTCCCCTAAGCTCTCTTTTTGACCAAGCCTCAACCTTGGCCTATAAAAACTGCAGACTCTGAGCCCAAATTGTTTCATCCACTCCAACCCACTCCCACATTAGAAGATATGAACAAACACAAACATATTTTCTAACAATAAAGGCAGAATCTCCGGAGATGATGGTTGCAGCCCCCTTAAGTTCCTTCCTGGGAAAGTGGAAGGCTGCCAAAGAATTTACTGTTTGCTCCTGCCAACGCTTGAAGATAGAGCCCCTGTCTTCCAGTCTCTGTGGAAGGACAGAAGTCAAACTTCAATAAGCAAACCCAAATGAGTTTCACATGGGTCAATGCCCCTTCCTGTTTTATATAAATTTCCATTTCCCTGCCTCTCCTCAAGCTCTGGCAATTCCCAACCTTACTGCCTCTCTCTTCCTTTGAAATGTGCAGTTGCCTCTGCACAAATCAAAGTTGAGTTCAGTTCATGCTGGACCCTCTTCTCTATTGCAATAGTTTATCACTGATTAAAATCTATCCTTACTACTTTAATAAGTAGTGCCCAGCTTTGTATGTCTTTGGTAGCCCTGTCAGCAACATACACTCTGATATCCTGGTCAATCTGATTCTTGAGGTTGGTGTGGCACTTAGGAGAGTGACTGTCTCCAGGAAAATGTCGGTGGGCAAGAGGCAGACAAACACTGACCAAGTGAAGGTTGGAGGAAAATACGGCTCAGATGAAGGCATCAGGGATGACATATTTTAAAGAAAGACTATTCCTAATAGGGAAAACATTTTTGAAGATATTCTTTATCGTAAGGACTTTTAAGTAGAGGAGGGTTCTGGTCCCATAAACCTACTCTTGACTTCTCTCTCTTTTCTGCTCAAAATATACTATTTTCTAAGCCTTTAATTTGTTTCTACTTATAAAAACCAATAAATTGTATGAAAATTAGTCTCAAGTTTCTGTACATATGAAAGTGTTACAGGAAGAAAATGTATTATATTATTTGATTTAGGAATATAATGTCATTCATACAATCAGAATTTCTTTGTTTATTCTTTAGCCATGTTCTGGCCTTTAATATTGTTTCTTTGACAGTAATACAGGCAATTTTATAATTTAACCATATGCCTTAAAGGTCCAGAAAGCAAACTTAGATTAAGACAAATAAGATAAAACAGACAATAGAGATACTCAATAGATTTACTTAGATCCATTCACTTAGCATCAGTGCATAATATATTCCAAAAGTGAGCATATATCAAATGCAAAATGGATAACTTTAATTGAGTTCAGTAATTGGATAAATAGTCAAACAATATTCATTGCATATGCTTTGAGGCATGCATTTCATTCCTTATTGATCTGCTTTATTGAATTAACATATCAATTATTTGATTTGATAGGAACAGGGAAGATGATCATAGGAAGGAGCAGTGGTAGAGAATATGTCTCTCGCTGCTGTACAAAACACACATGGCAGGTGATGATACCAAACAGCTAACTCCCAGAGAGACCTAAATGGCACATCTTGGCACATGTGGGTAAGTATAATGTTTATTAATCTAAAAAATGAGAAAATATTATAAAAATATAAGAAGTAGAAAACCCTACACAAGTTAAAATACAGAAAAATTTTAAGCAAAGTTATTTGAATCAGGCAATATTTAATGTATCAAATAGTAATCCTAATAACTAGGTATAAAGTAATCTAAACCCAGGACACTAACCATGTCAAAAGGCAGCAGACATCCTGACCATCCCAGAATCCTTTGCCAGGGTTAGTATTCTCTGATTACACATTTAGGCACCCCCTGGTTACAAGAGTACTTGTTTATTACTGATATTATAAAAATAACCATTCTCTAAATGATGACACATAGTAAATAAAATTAGAACTATACATAAGGATTTGAATAATTGCAATTTCTTTAAGGACCACCTGCAACTTCTGCCTGCTTCACAGACCTGTAGGGGAGAAACAAAACAAAAGAAAATGTGCTTAATAATACCTCTATAGTCAGCATATTAAAAGAAAGTTTGGGATCTTAATGTTTTCCTATACCCCATATAAACTTTTACAATGGCATTGACCTTAGGGTACCACTTCTATCAGCTGTATTTTGTTGCCAGGATGTCAATTTCTGGTATCTGTATAAACCCTTTTTGTATATTTAATTAGAATTAGCTATTCTACAGATATCTTGGACTGTTGAAAAAGACTGGCTTCCCTCCCTTCCTATAGGAGGGAGCCAAGGGAGAAATATAGCCAATGAGAAATACTTGCAAGGGATGTACACAATTACTATCTTGGAAGGAATTATGAAAGCTTAATTTAGGAAGCTAGAGTGGCATAAGCTAGATCAGGTCATACAAGTCCTTACTTCAGCACTGGAACTGTGTGCCCATACTGCTTGATTGAAAAGAATTCCTTTATTTTTTTCCTAGAGGAATCTGATTATGATGGCAAGGGGAAAGATCCATGCTCCTAGAATATTTTATCTGTTTTTTTCCTGCTTTGTTATATTTAATATTTGTATTAAATATTTAATATTTAATTAATATATTAATATAATTTATTATATTTAATATTTCTGATTCTTCTGCTAGACCATAAATACTTTGAAAGAAAAATATAAATCTCCAACTTACTTACAGGACCTGAAAGAATACTTTGCATATGGTGTTTGCTCAATAAGTATTTGTTTGATGGGAAAGAGGGAGAGGATAAAGGGAGAAAAAGAGGAAAGAAGGGAATCCAGTTATTTTTGCACATAACTTTTCCCTTATCTGGAAAACTCTGCTTACCCCAACCAATCCCAGCTAACTCCTTTATCTAACTAACTCCTACTTCTTTAGGACTTGGTCTTCAATATCACTTTCTCTAGGCCCTTTGACTACTAGTCAAGGTAGAGTTCTCTGCTGCATGCACTTATCTCACCCTAATGCTTACATGAGGATAATCTGCAGTGTTTTATGTAACTCATGTTCAATGTGTGACTTCATCATTTAGTAAGCTTATGTCACATATGATAGTGACATGTTATTCTCTGGCATAGTTCTTGTTTTATTTTAGGTCTTTATTAAATATGAATCAAATGAATGATTTACTTATTTAGATCTCTTGGGTAGAAGGGCCGTATACCTACATGTTATACAAAGAACATTAGAAGGACAAAAGAAGAGAACAACATGATCTGTGTGTTCCTACGATGGTAGAATTATGATGTGGAAGAGAGATAAAATTTTTGTCTATGATACAAAAAGAACCAGAAAGAAGGCAGCTAAAGGATTCAGATTTTGGAGCAAAAGAGAATAATTTCATTTGAAGTAGGTTTGAAACATTTTGTACAACTTAAGCAAACTGTTTGCTTACTTGTTTGCTTTTGTCACATACTGTATGTTACATCCCCATGACTTCTTTATTTCATGATTGGAAGTTTGTGCTTTTTGACCAACTTCACCTATATTGCCCAATCCCTGCCTCTGGCAACCACCAATCTGTTTTCTGTACTTTTGAGCTTGGTTTTTGTTGTTCAGATTACACATATAAGTGAGATCAGATGTTATTTGTTTTTCTGTGCCTGACTTATTTCAAGTAGCAAAATCTCCTCAAGTTCCATCCATGTTATTGGAAATGGCAAAATTTTATTCTTTATGGCTGTATATGTATATTGCATTTTCTTTATCCATTTATCTGTCGATGGACACTTAGGTTTTTTCCATATCTTGGCTATTGTAAATAGTGCACAGAACATGGGGATGCAGATATCTTTTCAAGACATTTTTGTTTGTAACCATCCAGATAGTATTCTGAAGATGTACATATATGACTGTGTGTCTATGCATTGTGTATGACAAAAAATCAATTTATTTAATGTACTGTTTTGTAACTCACGTTTTAATGTAACATTATTACAAGAATATTTCCACATCAGAATATATAGAGAGATATAGATATGTAGACCCAGTTAATATCAGTATAAATACATGTATTTATCCAGTGAATATATATCTCATCCTTCATAAGATGTACAACAGTATTCCATTATATAGATTGCTATACTTTTTTTTTTTTTTAAGATTTTATTTATTTATTTGACAGAGAGAGATACAGTGAGAGGGGGAACACAAGCAGGGGGAGTGGGAGAGGGAGAAGCAGGCTCCCCGCAGAGCAGGGAGCCCGATGCGGGCCTCGATCCCAGGACCCTGGGATCATGACCTGAGCTGAAGGCAGTCGCTTAACCAACTGAGCCACCCAGGCGCCCCAGATTGCTATACTTTTTTAATCAATTCTCTTTTATTGGTCATTGGCTTGTTCACATCTTTTCACATGTTTTCCATGTTTTAATATAAAACATTTTTTTTGTTTTATTATAAAATATGTGCAATAAACATAATATTCTGATAACTACACAGCAAGGCATTGCAGAAATTATTTCTTTAGGTGATTTATTAATATAGAATTATTAGGTTAATGAGCAATTAGACCAGAATAAAATTGAATGAGAAGCCACAGGAGGTAGAATGCTTCCCATTACTCAAGATATTGAAGACTGAATGTTTATTTTGTAGGGGCATTGCAGAGAAGATACCAGCATTAGATTGGAAGAGAAGTACCTGGTTCTAAAATTCTAATTTTGATAGTCTGTGATTCTGTGAGTGCTAAGGACAAACTCAACCTTTTGCTTATCTCTGTGACACACTTGAGAGAAGAAACTATGAATTATTCATATTATATATCCAGTTCATATAGTAGCCTCATGTCTATGGATGTAAAATTGTTCTGATATTCTGTATCTCTAAGATATATTTAATGGTGTCATAAAGTCCATGATCTTCACAGAGTGGGGAAATATGTTTTAATCTCAATTCTATCTAAAAGTGATTTTCCTGCCAAGGAGAAGGGATTTAAATTCCATTCTACTTCCTCAGCATGGGAGAATACAGACTCAATGAGAAGCCTGAGATCCATAGAACACCACAAAAAGAGAAAGGAAACAGGGCGCCTGGGTGGCTCAGTTGGTTAAGCGACTGCCTTCGCCTCAGGTCATGATCCTGGAGTCCCAGGATCGAGTCCCGCATCGGGCTCCCTGCTCAGCGGGGGGTCTGCTTCTCCCTCTCCCACTCCCCATTTGTGTTCCCTCTCTCGCTGTGTCTTTCTCTGTCAAATAAATAAATAAAATCTTTAAAAAAAAAAAAAAGAGAAAGGAAACATTATGCAGAGTAGGAAGGAAATCTTTTTCATTAGAGGTCATGAGAACTACGCATTAAAAAAATCTGAACTTGGAGCAGTTGTAGATAGTACCCATAATTACCTGACATTGATATTAAGTGCCCTGAGCAAACATACCAGAGTAGACCAGGGTAGGACAAGAAGAGCATGGAACACAAAGGAGAAGATCAGCAGAACCTGCACAGTGAAAGAAAAAGAGATAATAAGCTGGACCAGGAAAAAAAAATCTATTAAACATAATTCCCTAGCAGGTTAAACAATTTCTAGTGAAGATTAATTGAAATTAATATGAAAAAACTACACTTAGAGTATATAATGAGCTGCAATTACATACACGTTAACTGCCTAATGGTGTGTATATTCTTATTCCATACTCCAGTCATTTTCAATTCAAGCTTCTGCTGATTTTTAAATAAAATCTAGGGCAAAATGCCCTCCAGCTAGTGTTTTGAATATATATATAGACTTTAAGAAAATCTCACATAAATCATATTCATAATTCTTATGTCCAACATGGGTCAGACAAGAAAGTAACACTGTTCAGGTGGCTACCCTAACACAACTTAGTCGGGATTAGATATATATATATCACAGAATGGTGATGCTATCATATTTGCAATTTAATGTCATCATCACAAAGTTATTATGAGATTTATAAAAGTAGTGCATATAAATACATATACACTCTACTCATAATGCCTGGCACATAACATTACATGCTAAATGTAATTCCTCTTAATGCATCCCTGGCAGAAGGGCAGTACCTAATGGGACGAAGGGACAGGAGTATTCTAGTTTAAAAGAATGGGGAAATAGAATGGAGATAAATAAAATAAATAAATAAATAAAAAGCAGATGAACTAAAGGACTCAAGGGAGATAAGCAATTCCACATTTCTTGAAAAGAAAGAAAATAGAGTAAGTCCAAGTTTTCCAAAGCAAATCTTGGAATGCTAGTCCTGCATGGTGTTAATATGAATGATTCACAAAATATGGTTCCTTGGTCAAAGAATTTTGGACCGGGATGCCTGGGTGGCTCAACTGGTTAAGCATCTGCCTTCTGGTCAGGTCATGATCCCAGAATCCTGGGATCAAGTCCCGCCTTGGGTTTCTTGCTCAGCAGGGAGTCTGCTTCTCCCTCTGCCCGACACTCCCCCTGCTTGTGCTCTCACTCTCTCTGACAAATAAATAAATAAAATCTTAAAAAAAAAAAAGAATTTTGGACAGCAACATACCATATCTGCTTTTTGGAGGATCAAAATACACACCAGCATACAGATACTTTGCGTATCACTGTTCTGTGTAGCATGGACTTTGGGTGAAGGATGAAGCCAGCTGTGGTTGGATATACTTGAAGAAAAAGTAGTGAAGTGTCCAGGTACAAAATTAGATTAAAGTGTAGGTTTAGTAGGAAATAGATAGCCTTAAGGGCAGAAGGTTTGGGACAGAGAATGGATTATAGAAATATAAGATGTTAGAGTTGGATGCTATTTCACAATTGACCGAAAAAAAAAATGCATTACTTTAGAAGATCACTACATTTGAGAGGGCCAAAGAATTATAATAGTAAAACATTGGATAAGTCTCCCAAGTTGGAATTAAGTTTTCCTAATGATAAGATTGGGGCAGAGAGAAAAGCAATGAATCAAATATAAACACCCCACATGAAAGAATAGGAGTGATTGGTAAGATTATAGTGACAAGGAAAGAAACAGGACAGCCAGACAAATGGCTTGAGCCCAAAAAGGAGAATTTCAGGTAGAATGTTAATGCTATCTCATGGTATTTGACACCTGGCAACTGAAAGAAGGAGCAGCTTCACTCTCCTTCATAAGATGTACAACAGTATTCCATTATATAGATTGCTATACTTTTTTTTTTTTTTAAGATTTTATTTATTTATTTGACAGAGAGAGACACAGTGAGAGAGGGAACACAAGCAGGGGGAGTGGGAGAGGGAGAAGCAGGCTCCCCGCAGAGCAGGGAGCCCGATGCGGGGCTCGATCCCAGGACCCTGGGATCATGACCTGAGCTGAAGGCAGTCGCAAAAAGAGTAGCAGCTTTTCTAGAAACCATTTCAAATAAGGTAAAAAAAAAAAGGAGGGGGGTATGAAGAGTGTTCTTTGAATAGCACTGACAATCAGTTTGCAAATAAAATTCCAGTTCCATAGGGCCCAGAGGAAAGATCTGGGAAATAGATCCACAGTGCTTAAGAAAACAAACATATGAGGAGATTTTATTTTGATAGGGACAGTGGGGCAAGGCAAAGTGGCCAAGGATAAGAGAAATAAAAGACAGAATTAACTGATCTCAAGTTTCTCAATTGAACTTTGGCATAACACTTGGTCTTGTGTGGCAACTGACTTAGGTATCCAGCCTTACACTGCCTCCCTCTGTGAAGCAGGACTACTTATACAGGGAGTATAAGTATGGCCATTATTACCCATACTTAGGGGGATTAAGAAATGAAGCACCTTTGGTCGGGGGAAGAAAGAGCAAGCGAGAGAGTAGCCATGAAGTCTAGAAATAAAGGTAATATTTTTGTTTACAGATTAAAACCTGCTTACTTTCTTCTTGAATGTTATAGGTAGAGGTCTATAGTAAAAAACAGCAACACAAATCACCTGAGGCAGTGATCACAAATACATATGTAGGGATAGATGTAAATGCTGCATTAATGCTCTATGTTCACTGCAACTCTGACTAAATTATCATTACAACAGAGGAACAACACACTGAACATATGAAATGTCATTGAACATATCATGTTCTGTTGTGTAGACGCATAAACCACTTATTAGATAGATATGTCTATGTTTCTAGACATTGTGGCCTCCCTGAGTAATCAGAAGATAGAGACTCAGGCTTGGCCATTTCTCAAGTGATCTTCAAAGGTCACTTAAACAATATGACCTAAATTTATTCATTCTTTCATTTGTTCAATTCATTCAGTAAATATTTATTAAGTAAATCAATAGTGAATATATAAATATTTATTAAATAAATATGTGTTGAATACTTACAATGTAAAATAGGAACATTAAGAATAAATTTTCCCTAATAGGTTAATTTTTGGGATTAAATATGTGGAAGAAACTTATAAATTATGAAGCCTTGCATAGATAGTAGAAACTTTCTGAAAATTATTTTAAATGTTAACAAATGGATAATCCTTTGTGTCCTAATATGAAGGAGAAAGTAACATATAACATATGTTTAATAATATAAAGAAAAGCCATGTTTTTGGTTTGAAGAATGTTTAAGTATACTGAAGTTGATATATAGTTTTGGAATATTTAGTCAACATTTCAAAACAACTCATTTTTAAGAAATTTGGAAGCCTGCTTTGAACAGTTGTTCTATTTTTAATATCTAACTATGGGATTTAAAACATGTTTAATGTAATTACTAAATGTTATTTATTTTATTCTGTCAAAATTTTAATTTTTACGTTTATCATGTATGCCTCCTTTAATTTTCTGGATGACTTTGCATGTAGATAACAATTTGGAACACAGTGTAAATTTAACTAAATCAAGTTGAAGTTTATATTAAAAGCAGATTTTCTACCCAAATGTATTACTGCTGCTTTCTTTATATGTCACTTTTTCTTATTTTCATGCTCTGTAGTGTTTTTTTTTTTATGATACAAATTCTTCACTCAGTGAAATAATTCCTCTCTTGATACTATCTATACACACATTCCCTCCCCCCCCCCTTTTTTTAGCTTATAGAGATGGAATGACATTTTTGGAGTAGAACATATGGCCTTGGATTGAGCTAGAATGTAGATTGCAATTTTAATTGTGTTTCCTGGGGAAAGGATATTTAACAGATCTGAGTTTATAAAACCAGAGTAATATCACCTACATATTAAGTTGTCACAAGGATTAAAGGAAATACTACCTAGCACATACCAGCAAAAATTTAGCAAGTTCTCTTCCATTTTCTCTTCTTTTGGAGATACAGGTGTTCCTATGTAAGCCTTAAAATGTCAATTACTCATAATAGGCTTTAAGGAGAAATGGAATGATATAACCCTAATTACTCAAATAGACTTTGTAATTTTATTTTATGTTAGCCTATGTGACAATTTTCCTAATTCATTATTAAATCATATATCTAGTAGGATAGACACTAACTTTCTCAGTGAAAAGATTTATTATGCCACATTTTTGAAGTTCTGTGCTTAGAACTCCTCTTCTATCTTCATATACCCTCTTCATTATGCCTACACAAGTAGTTTCTTCAGCCATAATGCCTATCTTCAGGCTAGGATTTCTTATCAGATCCTAATAACAAATATATTTCAGCTTTTATTCCACCTTTTAGGAGACTATGCTAGTCAACTTTTAGAGCTCAGACAGTGGAAATATAGCATCTTCTGGAGAAAATAGTTTGTTCTTTGATTTTTTTCCCTTTAGTTTGAGGTAAATAAGCACTTAAGTTTGAAATAAGAGGAAAAAGGAGAGTGAAATAATAAGGTGAGTTGAGATCAATGATGGTATGGCTGCAGGTACCCCAATTAGTAGAAATGAGATGAATTCTTTCAGCCTGCGAGAATATAAGAACACTGCAAAAGATATCACCCATCAACCACCCAAGAGAGAGGTCACTCTTTTGGTTCCAAAGTAGGACTATAAAATCCTTCTCTCCTCTGCTAGTGCCAAGGCATATTAGAAGCAGCAAGCTAAATGCAAAAGCCATAGAATAATTAAGAAAATCAGAAAAAATGAACTGTAGCTTCACAAGTGAAGACAGATTATTCTTGGTTAGTAAGTAAAAGGCAAAAATTATTTGGCACAAAATCTTAAAGGAAAGCATTCTCTTTTACTCCCATGTAGTTAATGTACCTCTGATGGTAAAATCTGAGAACCGAGCAACTATAGATGCACCTGAGTGAGTATGAGCCCATTCTTTGCAATTTACCAGCCTGGGGACCAAAGGATGGATGAGGACCTTATAGTCTTCTGACTCCTAGTTTTTTCCCACTCCATTGTATGTCTAGAAAGAAAATTAGCCTCCCACTGAGATAATTAAATGACACATGTGTATACTCACAGGAAAAAAAGTCAGTCCAATAGTCAGTCACAGTAAGAACCTAGCAAGTATCTGGGAACAAATTCCACACAGGAGTAAAAACACAATGTCATTAAAAATAACATCATTAAAGGTAAGTAGAAAACCTAATAAGAAGCAAGAGACAAGTCCTGGTGGTTTAGAAGATAAATTGTCCTTTTTTTTTTTTGCACAAATAGAAACCGTTTTATATGACATATGCCTAGACTAAAAGTAAAAACTTAGAATTTACTAATATTTAGCAAGCATATACTATGTGTCTGGCACTGTTTGGCAGAAATTAAAGCAATGAAAAAGAAATGTTTTCTTTTCTTTTTTTTTTTAAGATTTTATTTATTTGACAGAGAGAGAGATAGCGAGAGCAGGAACACAAGCAGGGGGAGTGGGAGAGGGAGAAGCAGGCTTCCCGCAGAGCAGGGAGCCCGATGTGGGACTCGATCCTGGGACTCTGGGATCATGACCTGAGCCGAAGGCAGATGCTTAACAACTGAGCCACCCAGGCGCCCAAAAAAGAAATGTTTTCTTAATCTTTGGAAACTAAAGGCAATTATCTGAAAATGTCCTGATTTTGCCCACATTTACTGAAATATATTGAAGTAAGAAATTTAATATCCAGGATTGGTTGGGTAAATTATTGAGACAGAGCATCAGGGATCTATCAAAATAATAAGGTATTAAATGGTCAATATCCAGGAGAATAAGAAAATAAACAGAAATGAGCATGGAATTTGGGGACATGGTTCCTCTACAGGTATCTACCAGTTGCAGAAGTCCTGAGAGACTGACAACTTGCAAAATTTTCATAGGCAGGCAGGACAAAAATTGGGGATCCAGGCTTACTGAGGAAGATGACCCACAGTAATTTCCTAGGTTTGGGGTTGCTACTCTGAAGGGCCACACTATAAGAATAAGGGCAAAATAGAAATAAACCAGCCCTGTCAATGAATAAAGCTTACTTAAAATCTTCTCAACTTTGTGTTGAATTCAAATAATCTAGGATTACTAGTACCCCAGAAACAAAGTAAAATCCTATCTGGAAGAAGATAACATCATTTTAGGCCTCAAATTATCTTTGCAATTTTTTTTTTTTTAAGATTTTATTTATTTATTTCAGAGAGAGAGAATGAGAGAGAGCACATGAGAGGGGGGAGGGTCAGAGGGAGAAGCAGACCCCCCGCTGAGCAGGGAGCCTGATGCGGGACTCGATCCAGGGACTCCAGGATCATGACCTGAGCCGAAGGCAGTCGCTTAACCGACTGAGCCACCCAGGCGCCCCTATCTTTGCAATTTTTGATATACAATTTCACACTTAATCTAAAATAAATAAACATGGTGACAAGATCATGTGATCAAAACCCAAGAGAAAATGACAGAGAATAGAAAGACCCACAAGGAATCAAATAATGGACTTAAACACAGATTTCAAAATAAGTATGGGTAATAAGAAATGAAAGACAATATTTAGAGTTTTTGGAAAGAACTAGAAATTAAAAATAAACCAATGAAAATGCTAAAATAAATATAGTAACTGAAATTTGAAAGTTGAGATATGTGTTAAGCAGCAGATTTGATAGCATTAAAGAGAGAAATAATAAACTTGAATATAGATCAGAATAAAACATCCACAATGATACACAGAAACAAATGAATGGAAAATGAAGGTGGGGCACATTTTTCATACAATTAGAATGTCTAATATATGTTAATTGCTGGCTGTGGTAATTTTAAAACATAATCCCCAAAGTCTTTTACATTTTTCGCATCCATTGACCTTGAATCTATAATCTATGACTGCATAATCAACAAAATAAATCAATTAGTTAAAAAAGAGACATCATCACAGAACTGGAACACATTTTTCTAAAAGCTATATGAGAATATTACAAATACTTTGTAAGAATGAATTTGAAAATTCAAATGAAATGAGCAAATCTCTGGAAAAATAAAGCTTACCAAAACTGTCACAAGAGGAAATAGAAAATCTGAGTAGTCACATAACTATTAAAGAAATTAAATTCATAGTTAAAAATTCTTCACATGAAGAAATTTTGAAGCCCATATAGCTCCACCACTGAAGTCCTCTAATCATTAAAAAAAATTCAGTGTTACACAAACACTTCCAGAGAATCCATCGGGAAATATTCCCCAACACATTTTATGAGGCTAGCTAATGTTGATTCCAATGCATAACAGAAGAATTGTGTTAAAGGGAAACTTTTTTGCCTAAATAAGCCAACTGAATTATAAATATAGATATAAAAATCCTAAACAAACTTTTACCAACATCCTTATCAAGTTAGGTTTTATTGCAAAATGCAATACCAGATTAATTATCAAAAACTAACCCATGAAATTAACCACAATAATAGAATAAGTGAGAAAAATATTTAAAAATGGATTAAAAAGTTTGATAAATTTTGACATTTATTCACAATTAAAAAAACTCAATGGATTCAGAATGTAAAAAAATGTTCATAATCTAATAAAAGTGTATACACACACACACAAACCTATAGCAAATATTGTACTTCATGATGCAAAATTGAAAGCTTTCCTTCTTAGATCAGGAATGAGACCCAATGATTTCATTTCCTTAGAACATATATCCAGAAGAGGGCTTGCTGGAGCATAAGGAAGTTTTAGTTTTACTTTTTTGAGGAAAATCATCCATACTGTTTTCCATAATGGGTATACCAATTTACATTCCCACCAACAATGTATAGGGTTCTCTTTTTTCCACATCTTCACCAACTCTTACCTTTTTGATTAAAGCCATTCTAAGAGGTGTGAGGTTATATCTCATTGTGTTTTTGATTGCACTTCCTTGATAATTAGTGATGTTGAGCACCTTTTCGTGTACCTATTGGCCATTTCTATTTCTTCTGTGGAAAATGTCTATTAAGTTTCTTTGTCCATATTTTAATTGGATTATTTGAGGTTTTTTTGTTGTTTTTGTTATTGAATTATATGTGTTCCTTATACATTTTGGATATTAATCCCTTATCAGATAAATGGCTTAATAAAAATTCTCAATAAAATAGATATAAAAGGAAATTTCCTCACCCAATTATTGTCATTTATGAAACTCCCACAGGTAATATCATCAATGGAGAAAAATTGAAAGTTTTTCCTCTAAGATACAGTACAAGGCAAGGATGTCCATTCTTGCCACTTCTATTCAAAATAGTACAGGAAGTACTAGCAAAAGCAATCAGACAAGAAAAAGAAATAAAAGGCATCCAAATCAGAAAAGAGTAAAATTATCATTGTTTGTAGATGACATAATCCTATATATAGAAAACCCTAAAGACTCCATGCAAATACACAGACACACACACACAAACCTGTTAGAACTAATAAATAAATTCCATAAAGTTACAGAATACAAAAGCAACATACAAAAATCATTTGCACTTCTTTATACTAAAAATGATCTATCTGAAAAGGAAATTGAAAAAAACACAATTCCATTTACAATAGCTTCAAAAGAATAAAATACATAGGAATAAATTTAACCAAGAAGACGAAAGATACGTACACTGAAAACTATAGAACAGTGATAAAAGAAATTGAAGAAGTCATAAATAAATGGAAAGATATCCTATGCTGATGGATTGGAAGAGTTCATATTGCTAAAATGTCCATACAAAGTGATATATAGATTCAATGCAATCTCTATAAAAATTCCAATGGCATTTTTCACAGAAATAGAAAACAATTCTAAAATTCTTGTGGAACCACAAAAGACTCCTAATAGCCAAAGCAATCTTGAGAAAGAATAGAGCTGGAGGCATCACATTTCCTGATTTCAAATTATATTACAAAGTGATAGTAATCAACAGTATGGTACTGGCATAAAAATGGACACATGGACCAATGGAATAGAATAGGGAGTGCAAAGGTAAACCCAAGCATATATGGTCAACTGGTTTTTAACAAGACTGCTAAGAATACACAATGGGGAAAGGACAGTCCCTTCATTAAATGGTTTTGGGAAAACTGTGTATCCACATGCAAAAAAAGTAATTGGATCCTTATCTCACAATATACACAAAAATCAATTAAAACGTTTTAAAAACTTAAACGTGAGACTGGAAACTATAAAACTCTTAGAAGAAAACAGAAGGAAAACTCTTTGACATTGGTCTTGGCAATAATGTTTTAGACATGACAAAAAGGCAACAGAAGCAAAAATAAGTAAGTGGGACTGCATCAAAATAAAAAGTCTGCACAGCAAAGGAAACAACAAAATAAAAAAGGTAACCTAAAGATTGGGAGACAACATTTGCAAATCATAGTTCTGATAATTATGTATTTTAATATAAAAATATATAAATATAAAAATATAAAAATACATAAATCATGCATACTTTGAGACTTTGGGTAGGAGTTTACTCTAAAATTAATTATGTTTTAAAGAATTATAAGCTCAAGCTACATATATTTAGGGATATGTAATTGATAGGTTAATGACTACACTCAATAACAACAAAGTTTTAAAAAGCACTTCAACAATGATTTATTTCTCCTCCTGTAAGTTGGGCTGTATTATGGTCCATGTTTGCCTTCTTTGCCTAGTAAAGAACATAACTTCTGAAAAACTTATTATTTATTTATTTATTGCTGCCTACAGAGACTCATTTTCTTTTATTTTCATTTTTAAATTTTTTTATTTCAAGTTTTTACTTAAATTCCAGTTAGTTAATATACAGTGTAATATTAGTTTCAGGAGTAGAATTTAGTGATTCATCACTTACATACAAAACCCAGTGTTCATCACAAGTGCCCTTCTTAATACATATCATCCATTTAAGCTATCCCCCTGCCCACCTCCCCTCTGGCAACCTTCAGTTTGATCTCTATAGTTAAGAGTCTGCTAGTTTGCCTCCTTCTCTTTTCTTTTTTCCCCTACGTTCATCTGTTTCGTTTCTTAAGTTCCACATATAAGTGAAATCAGATGGCATTTGCCTTTCTTTGACTGACTTATTTCACTTAGCATAATATACTCCAGCTCTATCCACGTTATTGCAAATGGTAAGAGTTCATTCTTTTTTTATGGCTGAGTAATATTCCATTTGTATACATATACCACCACTTTATTTTATAAGTCTTTTAAAAATGGCATGTCTTAGGGAGATGATGATTTCTGTTTGAAATAGCACTAGAGCACAGGTAGTTTAAAAACGAGTTTTATTCTCACCAAGTTAAGAAATATGTAAAGGGCCAAACACCTGGACCTCCCTATCATTTGTGTTAATGTTATCCAAAGTTCTGAATGAATGTTCTCATCAGAGTTCCTCCCTATGTAAAGATTTCTCCACTGTTTATCAATTCACATTTTTTATCCTTATAATTTGCACCCTCTGTGTTCTTTTGATGACTTATATTTCCAGACTTATTTCTCTCTGATCCCCTGTGTCTAGTGTTTTTCCCTAAAAGTATGAATTGCTAGTTCCCTGGGCCACCAAATATAACCAATGCTCTTCCTATGTTCGCGTCCTTGCCCATGTGTTATTCTTGCTCATGTGACATTCTTGTCCATCCCTGTACTTCAAAATCTTACCTATCTCTTAGTTCGTGAGCACCACTTCTTCATTAAGATCTCTCTAATTACATGTTCCTACTGCCAACTTCATGTGATATATCCTTCCTTTGACTTCCTTAACATTCTGTTTATCTCTTAAGAAATAGTATACCTTATGCTACAGATGCTTATGCACTTCTCTTTAACTTAATAGAGAAAAGAGATCCTAACCTTTTGTTTTGTTTTGTTTTTTGTATATCCTATGCCATAGTGCCCAACACATAGCAGCTTCTCATTAATGTGTTTTGAATTTTAAGATTCATAAACATGATTCTAAGGAGATTCTAAGGAGGTAATCTGGTCTCTGGAGCATATGGAACATATTGGATAATCTTAACTAAAAAAATTCTAGTTTGGGACAAATACGTCCAGGTCTGTTTAATTTGTGAAGCTGAAGCAGGTCAATGTTACAAAACAAGTCAGGGAAAATTATGCAACCAGTTTGTCCGGTGTGAACACGCTGAGTTCTTACAGCAACTGAAAATATACAGAATAAAATTCATGGAGAACAAATAGGTTTTACTTGCAGCCAATCAATACATTCTTTTCATTTGTGAAAGATATAGCCCATCAAATATAAGACTGCCAAAAGCTAAATCCATCAAGGTTAGAGTTATGAACTTCATTTTGTTTTCATTATTATATTTTGTAGTTTCAGGCTACACCTAGAGCAAATGTAAGAATATTCCAAGACAAACAAAAAGTGTTTGGTAAAAGGATTAAAAACATATGCTACTCATTTATAACTTTGATTTTTTTAAATAACCAAAAATTGGACCACGTATCTCCTATTTTCAGTTTTAAAAAATTCAACTCCATACAATATTCTAATCCAAAGAATTCTGCATCACAAAAGAACTGTTCTGTTGTTTAAATACAGCCTTCTCTGATACTTGTTATGAAATGTTCTGACTACTATTATTGCATATGACAAGGAAATGTCAATAAGTAAAGCAGGTAAGCTTTGTATCTATTCTGAAGCATGTAACTTTATATATTGGAGAGCAACTTGATACATTTTTCCATTACACTTAATAATAGTTTATTTGGTGAGATTAACTTTTATATTGTATTAAATATTACCCTTTAAATTTTTTCTAGGAAGTTAGTCAATTGAACCATTCATAATATCAAGGTTTTACCACAAACATGGGAAACATTTCAAAGTAAGAATGTCACATGAATAATTCAGAGGCATTTGGCCTCTAGAAATTGCAAAAACTTCTTTATAGCCAAAATAATCCTCTACAATCACTATTATAATGGAAAATTACATTTTGACATTAGAATGTTTTGCTTGCAACAGATAATTAACAGTAATTATTAACTTACTTTTATATTTATTGGTTAAAGATAAATTGTTAAATATTTATGATGATAACAGATACCAAACATGCAAATGCCTAAGGTATAGGATTTATTGCCTGGTATGAGTTCGGATGCCCTGAATTTTTTAGGAGAAGCTTCAGAATTTTCTGAACACTCAGAGAAGATTTAATGTGAAAAGTGAGATTAAAAATCATCACGATTTCTTTTGGTCTTCAAAAATAACCTAAAAGAGTTTGCCAGAAGTTTTTGTCTTTTTTTACTTTTAGAGCTCATCTTTCTAGTTATTCTTGTGCTGTTTTTATCGTATTACTGTTATTATTATTATTTTTTATTCTTGGTTGTTTCCAATGTGTGTATGTCTTTTCTCTACAAACACATGTATTGTGTAGGACAATCCGGTTGACCTTTAAATCAGAACAAAATACTGAAGTCCTGTCTCATTTATCTCCTGAGGTATATAGTTCTAGTCCCTATTTCTGATGCCACAATCCTAATATTTAAACTCTGAGTTCCAAGTCTCCTGAAGCCCTGACACCTATCTAAAATTGGCTATTAACTCATTTTGGTCTTTATGTTATCTACATTCCACTGGCCCTAACACATCCTTTTCTACTCTTTCATGTGATAGTAAGTTAGTACCTTATCTTGGGCCTGGTAAAATTATCAGCTGTGGTACAATAACACCACTGCCTTAAGTATTGCTCAAATACAAATCTTGGGAGGCTACGTGGAAAGAAGTAATGCGAAGTTAGATTAAGGAGAACAAAGGTCACACCACATCTTGAGTGGACAGTAGAATCCTGCAGCCCCATTTATTGCCCCAAGCACTTTGGTTCTCAAGAGTGACAGAATAAACTGTGTCACCCCCTGGTAAGGGGAACAAAGTGAAGTCATGAGTAAAGGATGAAGCAATAAGAGTAAACATCACTGGGCCCAAACAAGAACTCTTGATTCTACTCCTGGCATCTACTACTAACCAGGTGACATGAACAAGTCTACAATCTCTTAGAGAATCAACTTCTTCTTCATTAAATTAAGAGAACTGAGATTGAGAGGATTAGATTAGATTAGCACTTCCTAAAATCCTAGAACATTTGTTTTTCCCACAGTTAATAGGCATTCTGAAAATTATAAGCATTCTGAAAACAGAAGATAATAAGCATTCTGCACAAAGAACTCAAGTAAATACGCAAAAACGCTGGACTCCATTTACATAGTCAAGCAGATCTTGCTGCAGGACCACCTGGTGACTTTTAGAAAAGACTGTATAGCATGTCTTCAAGTCAACAATGGACAATAATTTCTCTCATTTTAAGCCAGGATGCTGATTACACTTGATCTGTTCATTTAAAAGTGTAGAACTGTTTTTGCTTCTCTTGAAAAGTTGTTACATCACTGGTATATCTTACAACTGAGAGTTTCTCAACTATAATGATATGTATAAAGTCCCAAAACTTATCTTACTACAAAATTGTTTTTAATAGCTTATCATGAAATTAGGACTTAAAGAAATGGATATTATCTGATTCTACAGCCCATTATGAAGATATCTTACTTCCATTCAAACAAAGAGAAAACTAGGCTGATGAAATCAGGAAAAATAGGAGAGGAGAAGCATTTCTGGAATGTGAATACAGGAATCTCCAAAAATCTGCTCCTCTAAAAAGTAATGAGAACGTTAGCAAAAAAATCGCCAAAATCAACTTTTCACAACTCTAGAAATTAACCAAAGCCTTGCAATAATCCATAGAACATTTATTAAAGAAAAGCAGCTGAATCTCAATGAGAACAGTGAGCTGTGTGGGATTTTCACTTACCCAATATCAATAACCTTCTCTCTAACTCTGCAGTAGCCTTGAAACCAGCAGCCTCACAATGATGGTAGCTATGAAAAAAGCAGCCTCTGATCCACAAGAGGGGACGGAATGGGTTTGGAGTTCCCCCAGATGTCCCATATCTAGAGAATTGTCACTATTTGACCTATATAGAAGCTGCCTGCAAAATCCTCACTTGAATGTTTTTTCTTTATTTGTTCTGGATTAAAGCTCACTCAGTGAAAAACTCAATCCCTATGACATTTGTCAAAAACAGTTAGAGGCAACAGTTTTACTAGCAGGTGCCTGAGGCAGTGATACCAATTGAGGCAAACAAAGGGTTCACCAAGAAAGAAAGAAAGAAAAAGAAAGAAAGAAAGAAAAAAGAAAGAAAGAAAGAAGAAAAAAGAAAGAAAGAAAGAAAACAAGAAAAAGAAAGAAAGAAAGAGAAGAAAGAAAAAAAAAGAAAGAGAAAAAAGAAAGAAAGAAAGAAAAAAAATAAGAAAGAAAGAAAACAAGAAAGAAAAGAAAAAGAAAACCTCATGGATGAGATGTCCTTAAGAAGCTTTCAAAAGATCTGACATATTCCTGAGGATCTAGAAGTCCATATGGGTGGACCATGCATCTGTGGTACTATGCATCTGCCCAGGAAAAACCTAGTAAGGCTCTATCTCTCACCTCTTGTTGACCTAGAAGCTCTGTGTAAGCAAAGTTGTAAAGTTCTGGAGTGTCCATGGCATGCCTCAATGCTTTGTCCAGGCATTAGCTGACTACTAAGTCAGTAAACAAAAAGTAGTGAGGGCAATAACAAGAAAAAACAATAATAGACTGAAAATAACTTTGACTTTGATCACTTAAGACTCTCAAAGCTCATGAATATAATTTTGTTATATTAATAATAAGTTATACTTGTACAACAATTAAGAAAGTATATTCACTCACACCTATCATTCTATTTGATCTTCACTCAAATCCCAGAAATCCAGTGACAATTAGGTAGCACTTTGCCTTATTTTTGACTCCATACACTGGCTCTTTGGGATTAACGAAGTGTTTGGACTGATTTATGCCATCACACTTTGCATCTGCTATTTGTCATATTTTTCTTTTGTTGTTGTTGTTTTAGCTTGGTTTTTCAAGTTTTAAAACTCCACAATCTAATTAGGGGGTGCTGGCTGGTTTGATGGTAGCTATTTTTGTCCATGTATATGTTGAACCTACTGATTAGAGAGCCTGTACCTCAATTTCATTCCATATTTATTCCTTCAAATTTCAGCCTTCTTTCTCCATTCTCATATTTTACATCCAAACTTAACTTACAGATAGGAAAAGCAGCCTAGAGAAATAAGGTCCAAAATTGAACAACACTATGGAGTCAATTCTGAAAACACAACCCTCTGATTCACTGGACTTTTCATTCCAGTAGTTCTCAATCTTTAGAATAATCAAGGTTCACCTGAGGGGTTTATTAAAAGTGCAGAATTCAGAGTCCCATGCAGAGATTCTGATACAATAGGTCTGAATGAAGCCCAGGAATATGAGCATCAAACAGTATCCCAGTAGATTCAAAGGTCTGTGATATGAGTTATTTAGTGACTTCACACTACAATCTGAGAGATTAAAAACAAACACACTCCTAACATGATTTTTTTTAAATTGTGATTTATACTTTTAAACAAAAGCAGAATAAAGAAAAAAATCTGTTGAATTAAGCGTTCTGCTTATCTTATTTAGAACAAAAGTTTTTAAAGCTTCCCATTTGATGATTCAAAACATCTTTTCCTAAAAGGTGTCTTTTATAAAACTTCTTTGAGCTGTCTTATTTTAAGATGATGCAATAAGAAATATGCACTACTACAAAGGTCCTCACATTATTTGGAAACTTTCTGCCATGATAATTTGTCTCAGGAGAAATGAGAACATTCTACAAAATTACCTAGGAATAATTTATAGAAAGCTGACTCAAGAAACAGGTGTTACTGTTGGAATGATGAATCTTGTCCTTTTCCTCACTCATAAATTTCTAATATATGAGCCTCTAGACTCTAAATCAGATGTTAGGTTCACATGTATTTATGTCATTAATTCTCTTTCACTGAGAAAATCAAGAGGTAGATGATCTCTACATATCTTGCCGGCTGTTCCACACACCACATGCACTGAGCACAGTATCAGTGGAGAGGCTGGTGCTACAGTGCTCCATCTTACACTTCTCCCAGCACCTGAATGTCGGATGCTGTTCTTGAAAAGTATTTGCATCTCTGTGCTATGAACTTGGCTACAGTGTTAGCTAGCATTCCGTTTCCAGATGGCTCTTGTTACTACCTAATTATTTTTATTTTTTTATTTTTATTTTTTTTTTTTAAAGATTTTATTTATTTATTTGAGACAGAGAGAATGAGAGAGACAGAGAGCACATGAGAGGGGGGAGGGTCAGAGGGAGAAGCAGGCTCCCCGCCGAGCAGGGAGCCCCATGCGGGACTCGATCCCGGGACTCCAGGATCATGACCTGAGCCGAAGGCAGTCGCTTAACCAACTGAGCCACCCAGGCGCCCTACCTAATTATTTTTAAACCCTGATTTTATTTCAAACAATTAACCATTGTCAAGGGTCACCTCCAAGTACAACATTGCTGATATAAAATATTTTTGGTTCTAGGTCTATGGTTAGGAGAGTTCAAGAATGGCCTTTTTTAGAGTGATTGATAGACCGTATGGCAGAAGCCATGGCTAAACTATAAATCCATTATTAAAATTTTAAAAACTATAAATAATTTTTATGGCAATTACTCAGTCACAATTATTATTTATTTTATTTGTTTAGATTTCCAACTGTCTTGATAAATGAATTAGAAAGAATCAAAGAAATACATTCATTCATTCCTTATTCTGATATTTATTGAGGTCTTATTGTGTATGTCAATATATACACAGAGAAGGATCTCTCAAAAACTTTGCATTCTAGTGGAAGAGGAAATTATTGCAACTTGTCAAAATCTTGTGAAAGTATATGCAGAAAGGTAATATGATTAGGTGACAAGGGTTAAAGAAAGTTTTGGGGATTCTTATATATCTCTTTTGCATTATTAAGCTATTTTTTAGACTTAATACTGATTGGAGGCATTGGATTTAAGGGGAAAAATAAGTCTAAATTTGCACATGGATTAAATACACTATTTTGATTATGTTCTTGCTCTTAAGTTTTAGTTCATTATAAGTAATAGCACATAGAAGTAACACACTGTGCATCCTATAAGGATGTTGTTTACCTGGACTTACTCACTCTGGGCACCTATGTGTTGATTCTGATAGAGCAAAATTATATATATTGTATTTATACAATACACATACACATTACCTTGAAGAGTTTTTTTTTTTTAAACACAAAATTTATGAAGGCCTCAAAGAATTTGGTGAAAATGATTAAATCCAAAGTGTAGAATGAGTGTTTATGTATATTTAAATGTGTGGAGAGTAGGGATGGAGTATAAGTGTGTTTGCATTTGTTTTCATAAAAGTTTTGGGCCACTACTAATTCTTTCTTACTTGGGGGATTCTCTTCTTTGTATCCCATGCTGCTCTTCTCCTAGACCATTTTACTCCGGATCCCTTACATTGAAGATCTTCAAAATATTCCCTTTATTTTTGTACTTCCTTAAAGTACAGCCCACTTTCTGAGTCTTCATCAGATGTTGTCTGAAGAAGGTGATGTTTCCCTCCAGACAATCTGTAGAATGTCACCATGTTATTCTGTTTCTGAATGTGCCAGCCAAGTGACACTTCAGCTCTCTGCATCCTCTTACCTGAGCACTCTGCCTTACGTCCCTCTCCTGGCTATGCTCCCTCTGACTACATAAGCCTACAGCTATGGAAATGGGGTAAGAATATTTTTAAATGCTTTTTTAACCCAGAAGAGTAATTTCTTTGATCCCCCTGGGTAAGGAATCATAATGTTGGTTGTGTAACATAATAGGTATTTCTGGTAGCTATGGCTTAGGGGAATTTTTAATTAATCACTTCACACCAATTATTATGAGAGCTACATTACCATTTACAATTTTTATTTCTCTCTGCAGGCTACCATTGATTTAAAAAAGTAAATTTTGATATGTTATTTTTTTTAATGATGGTATTTCTATATAGTCCAGACTCCAACCTGTCATCTGGATTGCTGAGCCCATATATCTGACAATGTCAGTAAACCCCTGGAAAGCATGCCATGTGTCATGCCAAAGTAGAGTAATCCATCCTTTGTTATGATTATAATATAGAGATTTAAATCAAGAGCTGTATATTCTATTTGTCTTAAATACTATAATATTAATTTGTTTTGTGAGCTTACAAGAGTTTCTATATACATGCACTTATTCATTTAACCAAAAATGATAATTTCACATATAATAAATTATGAGATGATTCTCACATAAAAATTTTTTAATAATCACAAATTATCACTGATCTAATTCCACAATATTTATAGAAGATTCACATTCCAAATGGACATTCTGTGCTGGTCTTTAGGAAAAATAATTCCTTCTTTTGAGGTGTTATCTACCCTTCTTTGCAAAGTCAGTTTGCAGCCTCTGCACCACAAAGAAAAAACATCCCTGAATCAAGATTTAACCTGAAGTAGAGCGTATCTTTACACAGTCTCCCTAAACAAGCCTGAATTTTTTGCAGGCATTTAATGTTATGAAAGGAAAATACCTTCATTGTGGATTTCCTTTGGCTAAAAGCAATTTATCAGTAAATAGCAATGTCTACTCACATTTATCTTGTTCTGCTTCTACTCCTTCACTTTCTGTGTCACTTGGCAAGATCCATGGGTGATGAACTACTTGCAATTGCTTTAAAGATTCATCCTGCCAAAGAAAAAGTTCATTCTGGATTAAACTCTAGATGGATATCATGAATACCAACATGGGTGAACACTTAGTCTCTACGAATTATATGTCAAGAAGAAGAAGAAGAAGAAGAAGAAGAAGAAGAAGAAGAAGAAGAAGAAGAAGAA
>NC_058406.1:124927984-124933245 GCF_002201575.2 Neomonachus schauinslandi | reverse complement strand
TGGACACTGGTGCTCTCCTGGTTCTCAGGCCTTTGGACTAGTAATGAATTATATCACCAACTTTCCTCATTCTCTAGCTTCAAGACAACAGATCGTGGGACTTCTAAGCCTCAATCATCTGACTCAGTTCCTATGACAAGCTACATGTGTGCGTGCGCATGTGTGTATGTGTGTGTACATAGGTACTGTTTCTCTGGAGAATCCTAATACAAATATGAAGCTTTGCACACATCTGCCCAGAACTTGTTAAGAGGGACCAAACTGGAGTAAACACCATTAACTGCAATAGCCAATGTAAGATAAAGCTAGAGAGAGAGGAGGAGCAAGATGGCGGAGGAGTAAGAGACCTAAATTTCGTCTGGTCCCAGGAATTCAGCTAGGTGGGTATCAAACCATTCTGAACACCTACGAACTCAAGAGGAGATCAAAGAAAAGAATAGCAGCAACTCTCTGAACAGAAAAGCAACCACTTTCTGGAAGGTAGGACATGCGGAGAAGTGAACCTGAGGTGATATTCGGGAAGACAGACAGCGGGGGAGGGGGCCTCCGCCAGCCACTCCCGGGAGGTGATAGAGCAGCAGAGCACAAAATTGGAACTTTTAGAAGTCTGCTCCCCTGAGGGACGTCGCTCCAGTGGCTAAGCGGGAGGTGGAACCCTCGTGGGGACAGTGTGGTCGCAGGACCCTTGGGGTCACAGAAAGACCACAGGTGCCTGAGTACAGCAGAGCCCCCAGGTATCGGAGCGGGGAAGCCGGCTGCAGAGAAGAAACCGAGGTGCGGGCTCTCAGCTCACGGTTGCCATAAACTGTGATCCGCGGCACAGTCAGGCCACTGCTCTTCCAGCAGGGACCCAACAAGCGGCATATCGGGGGAGACTTCCCTTCCTCCCCCAGGGAGGAGTGGCACGGGAGCACACCGCAGGGATCTGCTGAGTTTGGAGACTCCACATGGGCTCGTGTGCCAGAGATAGAAACGTTCGGTCACAGGCCGGGTGAGCATGGAGTGCGGCCAGAGACCGGGGAGACGGGAGTGGCTGACTGCGTTTCTTTGGGGGCTCACTGAGGAGTGGGGACCCGAGTTCTTGGCTCCTCCGGGCAGAGATTGGGAGGCCGCCATTTTCACTCTCGTCCTCCAAAGCTGTACAGAAAGCCTGCAGGGAATAAAAGCTCCTGAGAGCAAACCTGAGCAGATTACTTAGCCCAGACCTGGCAAGGGCGGGGCAATTCCGCCTCCCGCAAAGACATTTGGGAACCACTGCGACAGGCCCCTCCCCCAGAAGATCAGCAAGAACAGCCAGCCAAGACCAAGTTTACTGATCAATGAGAACGGCAAAACTCCAGCACTAGGGGAATACAGCACATAGAATTCATGGCTTTTTTCCCCCTGATTCTTTAGTCTTTCAAAGTTAATTTTTTTAATTTTCTTTTTTTTCTTTTTCTATTCTATTTTTGAATTTTTCTTTTTCCCTCTTTCAACCAACATCTTATCAATCCCTTTTTTAAAAATCATTTTTATTTTTCATTTTTAGGGCCATATTCTATCCCTTCATAGTAGTTAACCTTATTTTTGGTATATATATATATAAGTTGTTCTCTCTTTAAAATTTTGGGATACAGTTTCTTCTAACAGACCAAAATATACCCTAAATCCCTAGTGTATGGCTTTGTTCTAGTCTCCTGCCTGATCACATTCTCTCTCTTTTTTTTTAATTTCTCTTCTATTTTCAACCAACTTCTTACCTTATCAATTCCTTTTATAAAATCTTTTATAATTTTCATCTTTATAGTCATATGCCATCCCTTCATCATATTTACCCTTATTTTTGTACATACATAAGCTTTTCTTTCTTTAAAATTTTGGGAGGCGGTTTCTTCTAACAGACCAAAATACGCCCAAATTCTAGTGTGTGGCATTGATCTATTCACCAGCCTGATCATATATGATCATATTCTTTCTTTTTCTTTTTCTTTTTCTTTTTTTCCCTGTCTTATTCCCTGGTTTCGAGTCTCTTCTGATTTGTTTAGTGTATATTTTTCTGGGGTCGTTGTTACCGTTAGCATTTTGTTCTCTCATTCATCTATTCTCCTCTGGACAAAATGACAAGACAGAAAAACTCACCTCAAAAAAAAGAACAAGAGTCAGTACCAACTGCCAGGGACCTAATCAATACGGACACTGGTAAGATGTCAGAACTACAGTTCAGAATGACGATTATAAAGATACTAACTGGGCTTGAAAAAAACATGTAAGATACTAGAGAAACCCGTCTGGAGAAATAAAAGAACTAAAATCTAACCAAGTGGAAATCAAATAGGCTATTAATGAGGTGCAATCAAAAATGGAGGCTCTAACTGCTACGATAAATGAGGCAGAAGAAGAATTAGTGATACAGAAGACCAAATGATGGAGAATAAAGAAGCTGAGAAAAAGAGAGATAAACAACTACTGGATCACAAGGGCAGAATTCGGGAGATAAGTGATAGCATAAGACGAAACAATATTAGAATAATTGGGATCCCAGAAGAAAAAGAGAGGGGCAGAAGGTATATTGAAGCAAATTATAGCAGAGAACTTCCCTAATTTGGGGAAGGAAACAGGCATCAAAATCCAGGAAGCACAGAGAACCCCCCTCAAATCCAATAAAAATAGGTCAACAACCCAATATCTAATAGTGAAACTTACAAGTCTCAGAGATAAAGAGAAAATCCTGAAAGCAGCTCGGGACAAGAGGTCTGTAACCTACAATGGTAGAAACATTAGATTAGCACAGAGACCTGGCAGGCTAGAAAGGACTGGCATGATATATTCAGAGCACTAAACAAGAAAAGTATGCAGCCCAGAATATATATCCAGCTAGGCTGTCATTGAAAATAGAAGGAGAGATAAAAAGCTTCCAGGACAAACAAAAATTAAAAGAATTTGCAAACACGAAACCAGCCCTACAAGAAATATTGAAAGGGGTCCCCTAAGCAAAGAGAGAGCCTAAAAGTAACACAGACCACAAAGGAACGGAGACAATATACAGTAACAGTCACCTAACAGGCAATACAATGGCACTAAATTCATATCTTTCAGTAGTTACCCTGAATGTAAATGGGCTAAATGCCCCCAATCAAAATACAAAGGTATCAGATTGGATAAAAAAAAAAAAAGACCCAGGCGCCTGGGTGGCTCAGTTGGTTAAGCGACTGCCTTCGGCTCAGGCCATGATCCTGGAGTCCCAGGATCGAGTCCCGCATCGGGCTCCCTGCTCGGCAGGGAGTCTGCTTCTCCCTCTGACCCTCCTCCCTCTCATGCTCTCTGTCTCTCATGCTCTCTCTCTCAAATAAATAAAATCTTAAAAAAAATGATTTAACAAAAAAAAAAAACAAGACCCATCGATATGCTGTCTACAAAAGACTCATTTTAGATGCAAAGAGACCTCCAGATTGAAAGTGAGGGGGTGGAAAACCATTTACCATGCTAACAGACATCAAAAGAAAGCTGGGGTGGCAATCCTTATATCAGACAAATTAGATTTTAAACCAAAGACTATAAGAGATGAAGAAGAACATTATATCATACTTAGAGGGTCTATCCAACAAGAAGATCTAACAATTGTAAATATCTATGCTCCTAACATGGGAGAGGCCAATTATATAAGCCAATTAATAACAAAAGCAAAGAATCACATTGACAACAATACAATAATAGTGGGGGACTTTAACACCCCCCTCACTGAAATAGATCATCTAAGCAAAAGATCAACAAGGAAATAAAGGCTTTAAGTAACACACTGGACCAGATGGACTTCACAGATATATTCAGAACATTCCATCCCAAAGCAACAGAATACACATTCTTCTCTAGTGCCCATGGAACATTTTCCAGAATACATCACATCCTAGGTCACAAATCAGGCCTCAACTGGTACCAAAAGATTGGGATCATTCCCTGCATAAGTTCAGACCATAATGCTTTGAAACTAGTACTCAATGACAAGAGGAAAGTCGGAAAGAACTCAAATACAGGGAGGCTAAAGAGCATCAACTAAAGAATGAATGGGTCAGCCAGGAAATTAAAGAAGAATTTAAAAAATTCATGGACACAAATGAAAATGAAAACACAGCTGTTCAAAATCTTTGGGATGCAGCAAAGGCAGTCCTAAGAGGAAAGTATATAGCAATATAAGCCTTTCTCAAGAAACAAGAAAGGTCTCCAATAGACAACCTAACCCTACACCTAAAGGAGCTGGAGAAAGAACAGCAAATAAAGCCTAAACCTAGCAGGAGAAGAGAAATAATAAAGATCAGAGTAGAAATCAATGAAATAGAAACCAAAACAACAGTAGAACAGATCAATGAAACTAGGAGCTGGTTCTTTGAAAGAATTAATAAGATTGATAAACCCCTGGCCAGAATTATCAAAAAGAAAAGAGAAAGGACCCAAATAAATAAAATCATGAATGAAAGAGGAGAGATCACAACCAACACCAAAGAAATACAAACAATTATAAAAACATATTATGAGCAACTATATATCAACAAGTTATGCAATCTGGAAGAAATGGATGCATTCCTAAAAATGTATAAACTACCAAAACTGAACCAGGAAGAAATAGAAAACCTGAACAGACCTATAACCACTAAGGAAAGTGAAGCAGTAATCAAAAATCTCCCAAAAAACAAGAGCCCAGGGCCAGATGGCTTCCGAGGGGAACTCTACCAAATATTTAAGAAGAATTAATACCTATTCTTCTGAAACTGTTCCAAAAAATAGAAATGGAAGGAAAACTTCCAAACTCATTTTATGAGGCCAGCATTACCTTGATCCCCAAATCAGAAAAAGACCCCATCAAAAAGGAGAATTACAGACCAATATCCCTGATGAACATGGATGCAAAAATTCTCACCAAAATATTAGCCAATAGGATCCAACAGTACATTAAAAGAATTCTTCACCACGACCAAGTGGGATTTATCCCTGGGCTGCAGGGTTGGTTCAACAACCGCAAATCAATTAATGTGATACAATACATTAATAAAAGAAAGAACAAGAACCATATGATCCTCTCAATAGATGCAGAAAAAGCATTTGACAAAATACAGCATCCTTTCTTGATTAAAACTCTTCAGAGTGTAGGGATAGAGGGTACATACCTCAATATCATAAAAGCCATCTATGAAAAACCCACAGCGAATATCATTCTCAATGGGGAAAAACTGAGAGCTTTCCCCCTAAGGTCAGGAATGCGGCAGGGATGTCCACTATTACCACTGCTA
>NC_058406.1:124609476-124615024 GCF_002201575.2 Neomonachus schauinslandi | reverse complement strand
AGAAAGAAAGAAAGAAAGAAAGAAAGAAAGAAAGAAAGAAAGAAAGAAAGAAAGGAAAGAAAGAAAGAAAGAAAGAAAGAAAAAGAAAGAAAGAAAGAAAGAGAAAGAAAGAAAGGAAGGAAGAAAGAAAGGAAGGAAGGAAGAAAGAGAGAAAGGAGGATGGAAGGAAGGAAGGTAAAAGAAAGGAAAGATGTTTAGTTAAATCAGCTTTGCACAGTGTTTCATGGGTCACCGTGTAGATGTTGAAGGCAGCAGATTATTTCACTGGGGAAAAAAAAAAAAACTGAAAAAACCTGAACTATAGAAATACCTTCACAAAGATGGAATTTCATGAGACTGTGAAAAAAAGTACTGCCCATGAAAATAAGCTACTTTAACAGTACAGTGATACATCACAGAGTCATAAACCAACATTTGAGAGGTAAGATGTAAAAGGATTATTTTCAAAAAGTAAGAGGGCCTGCATAAATCATTAATTTTGAACTACCCTAAAGCCATTACACATAATGTGATATGTACATGTACATATTCAATGCAGATATTTTTAAGTAATGTGTTTACCCATATGATTCAGAGTTCTGCTGTCTTAGCAATCCCTTAAAAAATAAATAACCAAAATAATGTACTTTTATCATCTAGATGATTTATCTTTTTTAACACGCATTTCCCTTTAGGAAGTGACATTTATCATGTAAAATCATGCATATATATAGAATTAAATACAGCAAAACCCCAGCCAGGAAGTTCCATGGATGGTTCTAATCCTGACTGCTTTCATTAAATCAGGAAAGGAAGGCTGACTGACAGTTCAAGGTGAGAAGTAACCATCCACAAGTAACTGTGGCCAGGGGTGGGAGTCGACTTCATCCAGTGCCTCTCCTTCCAAAAGCTTCTCTTTCTACTCCAGCCTGTAGAAACCTATGTCATCCTGCCTCCTTCACCATGGCCCCGGCGGGTGCAAAGGGGAACTACAGTGAGGGAAGCCCATCTGTGTATGTCCTCAGACAAAACAAACAGAACCCGCAACTATGAAAATCCATTCACAGAGACTGAATTTCAAACAACGGCACAGTGTTCCACTCTAATTTGAGGAAATAAAAAATCTTGCATGGTATATATTTGTAAACCATAATCCAGAACAGGATGCTTAAGAGGATTAGAGAACATCAAAGGACCAGAAAAATGTAACAAATAACAGAACTAGGTCAGAATCACTGCTACTAACCAAAAGAGCCAAAAATATCAAAAAATAGTGAGCAGCCACTGACAATTTATTTTTATTTTTATTTTTATTTTTTTAAAGATTTTATTTATTTATTTGAGAGAGAGAGAATGAGAGAGACAGAACACATGAGAGGGGATAGGGTCAGAGGACGAAGCAGACTCCCTGCCGAGCAGGGAGCCCGATGCGGGACTCAATCCAGGGACTCCAGGATCATGACCTGAGCCGAAGGCAGTCGCTTAACCAACTGAGCCACCCAGGCGCCCAGCCACTGACAATTAATACATAACTACAATATAACTATATCTGCGTTTAATTACCGCCCAACCTGCTATGTATGAGACACTGTCCTAGATGCCAGAGACTCAAGGCATGAGACATGACCCTTGTTCCCGATACTTGTGGAAGAAACAGGTATGTAAACATAGAATTAAATGCAGTGTGATCACTGCAATAATACAACATTAATAAAATCAGAGTTGGCATGAATTAACAGTGATGGATATTAGGGATAGCTGTGTGTTTATGATTATTTAGGTTTATCATTAACTACATAGTTCATACCATGCTGCGGTTTCAGGTTTCAATCATTCTCCAGGGATTTTCTTTGTCAAATTTACAAAGCACACCATTTAAATATCACCAAAATGGTGAAAAGATCAGTGTGAAATGGATGAACAAACAATGACCTCAGTCACCAAGGCCAGGACTCGGCAGTCCGTGTTGGCAACACTCCTCACCAAAGGCCCCTCTTCCCACTGTGGGTGCCTCATGGTCCCAGATCCAGCAAGAAAATAGTAACGATTCAGAATCGAATTTGTGAAGAAGCTGAATAATTTTGATTCTATAATTTGAGGTATGTAATCAGCTGCCAATTATACAGTCAGCATTCATGAAAAACTATTAAATTTCAAAGCTCCGTTACAGAATTTAATGTGGAAGTCTGAAGAATTTTCTATTCTCTTTTTTTTTTTTAAAGATTTTATTTATTTATTTGAGAGAGAGAATGAGATAGAGAGCATGAGAGGGGGGAGGGTCAGAGAGAGAGGCAGACTCCCTGCTGAGCAGGGAGCCCGACGTGGGACTCGATCCCGGGACTCCAGGATCATGACCTGAGCCGAAGGCAGTCGTCTAACCAACTGAGCCACCCAGGCGCCCCTGGAAGTCTGAAGAATTTTCATAGGTGGACACTAGTTAGGTGCCAAAGTATGCTTTCAGAAAATGACGACACCCAGAAAAGACAGCCAGAAGCGTGTGTATTTATTTTATGGCTCCTTTTCTAATTTCCAGTATTTCTTCAAACATTAAAATCATGATTTATGAAGCACTGCAATAATAGAACAAATCTCCGCCTCTGAGCAGACCTAATAATAATATTGCTAAATCATATCTGGACTATTTGAAAGGTTAAATCTTTTTATGTTAACAAGTTCTCTTAATAGGTTATATAAAGGTTCATTACTGATTCTTTGCAGCTATGAGGTGGCAAAAATCATTATAATAGGAAACTATTCACTAATTATCTGACCCCATTGTTGGCTCTCCCTGCTTAACACCAGAGTCTACCTCATTCATCTTGTCAACTAAATGTTGAATGTCAGTACCATAAAAACACAGACTGCAGAGAGAAGGCATAATCTTGGCAAAGATGAAAGATGACAGGAGGCCTTGAAACTTCCCCCAATCGTATGCAAAGCACTGACAGATGAAGATCTGACAAGAGCTAGACCCACTCACTGTGGAAGAAAATTGACAAGAATGACAACTAAGATGGGCGTTTCATAAGAGAATGGTTTCAATATCAAAGGAGTGTCTCAAGAAAATGAATGAAGCATTTGAATATTCTTTCAAAAAATCTTTTAAAACTACTAGAAAAGTTAAACATGAAATGAAGAATACCACATCATTTTATCATATAATGTCATAAAACGTATGCCCCCACCCACAAGAGATTCAGCATTTGATTCACTCTTTTTGAGATTCAATTTATTAACTGAAGTTATAATCTAGATCCTGTCATATATTAGATAAAACTAATAACATAAATGTTCATTTTAAGGAAGTCCCAATGAAGCTTCCCCCCTCCCACTTACGAAATTCTGTTCCCGTTTCTACGTAGATTGACTTTCAATGCTCTTTTTCCCAAACATATCCTTAAATAACAAGGGCTGTCTACAAATCAATTCTGCCTCAAGGCAGTAGACAAATTTGTATCTACCAAATCGCCTTGTAGAGAAGAAAAAAGAAACAGATCTCATCACAACCTCTGTTAGACTCATACTCATGAAGAGAACATGACTTGAAGTCAATACACTATCAGACACAAACTTAATCATATGTAAAGTAGCAAATGGATGTTAAAATGGTCTTGTACCATTATATTTCTCCATGTAAAAAGGTATCCAAGAGGTGTCAAATTTCTGTTTCTTTTTACTTCCTAAAACACAGTAACTATTTTGATCTTATTTTTTCCAATACCTTCATATATTATTAATTCTCCTTCTTATCTTTTAATATAATTTTTTTTCAGATTTGAGAGATCTATTCCAAACAGGCCTATCATGGATGTAAAGCTGAATTACCAAGTGACATAATGCTTATTAATACTCCCTTGTTGATACAGTTCATTATGACTCCAAAGATTAGAGTTACCATTACAACACCATCAATCAGCCAAAAAGCAGACCAAGACTGAGACTGGTCCTGTTCTATGAAATGAATCAGTGACTCTGATTAAACAGCTAATGAACTTCCCTTTCCAAGCACACTGATCATTGCCCTACAATTACCTTTGGTGGAATATCCTGTGCAATGTACTATATGTTGGATAAGACATAAAACTGAGCTATAATAAATTATACTAATAAAAGGCAGAACTTCAAATATGAGCAATTAAACTCCAGATCTTCTGTAATGGCAGTCACTAGGTAAATGCTGACAAAAACCTAATTTCTTTAATCAACTTACTTTTAAATGGCAAGCAATCAACTTAATCTAAAGAATTAGCTAAGTTTTTATCTGTGTAGGTATAATATTACATGGTGACAAGGAATATAGGGTTTAGAACCAGTCTGTCTATTTTCATATTAAACTCTGCCATCCATTAGTTGTAAGCACTTGGGGTAAGTTATATGGCCCTCATTTTTTAAATCTGTGTAGTGGGGATTATAATACCTCAGCAAACTGTTAAAGGCTCACCAAGTTTGCGTACAATGGAAGATCAGCCTTCCCTCAAAAGGAAAGTGGATGATTGGCAATCAAGGACCAGTGTCCTCTGTCCTAAGCAAATTTGCCCAGGCAAGACTAGAGGAATCTTAGATTTTGATCTTGAATCTTGAGTGATGTAATATGAGGGTGGAAAACATTTTTAGAGCCTATCCATTTTAGTTAGGGCACTGATGAGCCTGCCTACCAGCTTCGGCTGCCTAGACACCCTTGAGAGTGTAGCTTTTCTATTGATTCTGTGAACTACCCCATATCTTTTTAAATTAATTTTTCTTCTAGTTTCTGTGGCTTGAAACTATCTAAACTTAACTGAAGTGATAGAACACCTCCAGTAGGCAGGTGCATATATTAGACAAACGGGAACTGCTCAAGGGTAAAATCCTACCACTGAACCAGAGCTTTAAAATACTGCTCATTTGCATAGCATTTTACAGTATTCAAAGTATCTCGTTTGACTCCTGCAATAACCCACATTGTATGTGGGAGAGGTCTGATGCATCATCCCCAAACTAAGGGTTAGAGTCCGGACTAGAGACGAAGTCTGCTCAAAAGTCAGGCTTTTGCACTATGTCATCTGATTTGGGAACCACAGATTTCAATCACTTGTTGACCTAAATTCCGCATAAAGGAATGTAATGATCATTTATAGCACAAAATACTAGGTAGGCAAGATACCTGACAGATTTTACGATAGAAAGCCTTCATTTGATTAATGGGAAAAAAAGACCCTGGATAATTAAGTGACTTAGTTGAAATAAATAATCCACCTAAAGTGGAAATAATGCAAATTCATGGTGTATCAGACTCAGATACCTACCATTCAAGAAATTTTAGTTACTGGAGCAAAGGTGTCATCCCTAAGGTGGTTGTAAGAGGTCTGCAGGAACTCGGGGAAGTAACTAGACAGGGAGCCGTTCCCTAGCCTTAGCTCAAGACCTCTCACCTCAAAGGCTCTTTAAGGAACTCTCTGTTCTTGGTGGACATGCCACCTGACATCTGCCCTTGGCCCTGGCCTAATCCCACTAGAGCTACTCTAAACATACACAAAACCGTCTGCAAGCTGAGCCTTAATCCTTGTTTGCAATTCAAAGAAAGCCCTTT